>NW_006773486.1:105753-107186 GCF_000442215.2 Lipotes vexillifer | reverse complement strand
TTTTGGGTATTCCTGCTGGATAAAATAACATGGTAAATACTTGCATGAGGATAATAGAATTGTTGTCAATTAATGAAAAAATAGAAAGATATAACCAGTGCTCTGGTTAGCCTCACTGTAAAATAAAAATTAAGATGTCTCTGTAACATATGTTTGCATTATTCTTTGAAATTGCTTATAAACAACATGATAATGTATTAAAATGAAGTGATATGATATGGCAAATGGTTATCACAGAAAAAAATAAAGTTTGTTTCCAATTAAACATAAGTCCCCCCAGAATCCTCTTCAAGGATGTATTTTTGTCTTGATGAACTCAGACGTTACTTTTCTGTAGACTACAAGATTGAAAATTAAATCACTATTTCTAATGCTGTTTTCTCCTTTCCTGATTATATTTTAAGACCCTTGCTGTCTCTGCAAAACTGGCACAATTCAAATTGCCATTCTTTTTTTTTTTTCGGTACGCGGGCCTCTCACTGTTGTGGCCTCTCCCGTTGCAGAGCACAGGCTCCGGACGCACAGGCTCAGCAGCCATGGCTCACTGGCCTAGCCGCTCCGTGGCATGTGGGATCCTCCCGGACCGGGGCACGAACCCGCGTCCCCTGAATCGGCAGGCGGACTACCAACCACTGCACCACCAGGGAAGCCCCAAATTGCCATTCTTAATTTTACATTCTACTTTTGAATAATTGAGTGAATCAAGAGTCATGGCCAGTATGCAGAGAAAACTATTACCTATAGGAAACAGAGTGATAACTATGGAGACCTATTGAGGAGATTAGCTAAAGCATGTGTATAGATTAGAAATATCTTGTTGCTTCATGTGTAATGCTAATTTTTAGTGCATTTCATTTGGCTAAAATGGCTGTTTCATCACAAACATAAAATCCCAATGACTGTAACAGTAAGTGATATTGCTGATTTTATATTTTAGTTCTTTAAATTACACTTCAGGATAATTTTAAAATTTCTGACACTGGTACCAATGTATGAATTAGAGATAGTAACTAGTAGCCCTTAATTAAACACATTTTACATCTTCTCTACTTCTTTTATATTTTTCTTCTTCTTTTGGGATTTTGTTCTCCCCCATTTTATTTCTTTCTTTTTCATACTTCCTTAAAACCTACTTTCTAGATCCCAATTTATAACATCCTTTGGTATGTTTTAACATGAGAAAAGTTGTGTTAATTTTTCTGTTAAACGTTTTTTATGAATTAAAACTATATTTTTTCAGAATTAACATGTTTATCTTAAAGTACTTATAGATTCATATTACTTTTGTGAATTGTTTCCATAATGCATACGTTTTTAATAAAATTTTGCTCCACAAATAATTTTCATTAAATAGGAAAGTATTTTTTAAATACCTGAGCTCCATTTCATTCCTAATCATTGCACATTTTTATGTTGTTCCACCTGCCTGCTGA
>NW_006773486.1:83003-105743 GCF_000442215.2 Lipotes vexillifer | reverse complement strand
CTGCTGAACGTTTCGTTATGAATGTTATTCAAACAACTACATTTATATGTATTCACAAACAAACTCACTTCTGCAGTAAACTTGCTTCTCATCTGTAACTTTCTCATTCTAATTTTAATATGAGCCTGCTAGGGAGAGACTTTTAACCTCAACATGGTTTTTACAGAAATTTAACATAAAAATTAAAATATCTGCAAACACTTGAAAATCCAGCTTTGGTAAAGTGGGTTTTTGGTCTTATTCACAGAAGGTCCTAAATGAATGATAATATTACTAAAATGAAAGGGTGGAATCCTTTAAGTGATTCTTGTATATAATGGTTAGTCCCACTTCTTCCTGGAAATCCAAACAAGTTGAGCAAAACTTTAGGCAAATCATGGAAAACAGAAACCATTATGGCCATTGTCCATTACTGAGCTACAGAGTAGGAACATGATGTAATAGGGATTAGAGATGTATAACCATTCACTTAACATTTTAACAGTCATTAATCAAATGCCCTTTCTGAAAAAGAAAAAGAGCTGCAAATTGCAAAGCGGTAGTACACTTAGCTTACCTGATCATTTTTTGGAACCATAAATGACATTCCATGAAAATATGTTCATTAAAGCACTTGTATGAAATTTCTCTAATTTCTAATCAAATTAACTCACATACAGAGTTTTAAAAAACTCTAATAAACACAGAAGGAAATCGGATTAAAAAGAAAGAAAAATGAAAGGCAAACAGTACTAGTTGCTGCTCCTATTTCTTGAGTACATTCAGCATAAAACCCATTTAGGTTCACATATGCATATGGGTCAGAGGGGTTATAGGGATTATATAAGAAATAACTTCTATACAGTAATATGATGACTTGGGAAATTTAATGAATGTCATGACCTTACTGAGGGCCTATTCTAGAGGGAAACATTTTTTATTATTATTTGCCATTTCACAGAATTTTCATTTGGATTTATATTAACTGGCCAAGACCAGAAAACAGTTGTTCTTGAAACCACTCTTAAGATGTCTGCCCATACTAATGGTATATTAGTACCATTATATCTATATAATGGTACTCTATCTATCTATATCTATATCTATCTATCATCTATCATATCTATCTATCTATCTATCTATCATCTATCTATATTTTAACTTATTCAGACATGTAGCAGGGGACAGAGAGATCAAAGGTAATTTTAATAGAGGTTAAAACTGTACTTTGATTTGTAATCTACTTTGCTTCCTAACAATCTGAAAGAAACACACACAGTTACAGCATAAAAAAAGACAGTTGCATCTTAGCAAGAAAGAATAAATCTTTTTGGTGTAGAAGACTTCACATTATCCTGGGAAATTATCTTTGAAATTAGTGGCAATCTGTAATTAGGGGAAATGATTCCAGTTTAAAATTCAAAAGATTGAAATAGACAAATTTAGTATTTATAGCAGTAAAATAAAATTATCAAAGATATAGTTACGGGCTTCCCTGGTGGCGCAGTGGTTGGGGGTCCGCCTGCCGATGCAGGGGACGCGGGTTCGAAAACAAGTGGAGGACAGAAAAAAGAAATAAAGAACAGGGCAATGAATAGAAAACAGTAACAAATATAGTAGGTATGATAGATATCCAACTATAACAATAATCACATGAAACATCCATGATCTGACTATACCAATGAAAAGGCAGACTGTCAGAAAAAATAAGACCCAAGTACATGTTGTCTACAAGATGCCTACTTTATTTTATTTAATAATACACAATGTATTTATTTATTTATTTATGGCTGTGTTGGGTCTTCATTTCTGTGCATGGGCTTTCTCTAGTTGTGGCAAGTGGGGGTCACTCTTCATCGCAGTGCGCAGGCCTCTCACTATCGCGGCCTCTGTTGTTGCGGAGCACAGGTTCCAGACGCGCAGGCTCAGTAATTGTGGCTCACGGGCCCAATTGCTCCATGGCATGTGGGATTTTCCCAGACCAGGGCTCGAACCTGTGTTGTCTGCATTGGCAGGCAGATTCTCAACCACTGCGCCACCAGGGAAGCCCCTGATCTTCAAAAGTTTGTTGTGTAGAATAATAATACAAAATTATAGCTTGCCCTTGCATCAAATTATGAATTATTTTTCTTATTATTTTATCATTTCTTGAGAAACAGCTTATGCAATTTGAGATCTAAAAAAGAAAATGTGTGACATTTGTCTGTTTCTATTCCAAGAAATAGATGGGAAATAAATGGGAAAGAAAAGTCAAGAGATTTAATACTATATTACAGTATAATTTGTCCCTAAATATTAGGTGACCTACAATACTATCTAGAAGTTTTGAATGTTTTCAAATTCATGATGAGATAGAGAAAGGAAGACAAGAATAAAAAAGTAAAGAAGAAAATTAGGCAAATTAGAGATTTTCTTATATTTAGATAGAAGATGAAGATAGATTTCTGTCATATTTTGTAATAATTTCTTGAGTAAAATTTTTCTCAGGTTTAGAAACAAAATTGATATGATGTATTTCTATTAAAAGTGTGGTTATACATTCTTAAGTCTTAAAATATATCATAAATAAGAATTAACAATAGAATGATTATTGTAGATAAAATAGAAAATTAAAAATTCCTGTTTGAGATATTCCACCTCACACACACACACACACACACACACACACACACACACACACACACACACACATACATATGCACAAAACAAGTAAAGCTGCCAGAAACGAAATTTTGAGAAAAAATATCATCTTGAAAGATTATAAACTTCTGGAAGATTGAAATATCATAACTATAATATTTTTAGTTCTGTTAGAAAGCACTGTTTGAAGAACAAATTATGAAGTTAAACATTTAGAATTTTAAAGGTTTCTGCAATGGTTTACACATTGCATGGAAAAACCCTGAAGAATTTTTCTTTCTTTTTTTTAAACATCTTTATTGTAGTATAATTGCTTTACAACAGTGTGTTAGTTTCTGCTTTATAACAAAGTGAATCAGTTATACATATAGATATGCCCCCATATCTCTTCCCTCTTGCATCTCCCTCCATGCCACCCTCCCTATCCCGCTCCTCTTGGTGGTCACAAAGCACCGAGCTGATCTCCCTGTGCTATGCAGCTGCTTCCCACTAGCTATCTATTTTACATTTGGTAGTGTATATATGTTAATGTCACCCTCTCACTTCTTCCCAGATTACCCTTCCCCCTCCCCATGTCCTCAAGTCCTTTCTCTATGTCTGCGTCTTTACTTCTGTCCTGCCCTTAGGTTCTTCAGAACCACTTTCTATTTTTTAGACTCCATAAAATTGTGTTAGCATACAGTATTTGTTTTTCTCTTCCTGACTTACTTCACTCTGTAGGACAAACTCTAGGTCCATCCATCTCACTACAAAAAACTCAATTTCATTTCTTTTTATGGCTGAGTTATATTCCATTGTATATATGTGCCATATCTTCTTTATCCACTCACCTGTCAATGGACACCTAGGTTGCTTCCATGTCCTGGCAAGTGTAAATAGAGCGGCAATGAACATTGTGATACATGACCCTTTTTGAATTATGGTTTGCTCAGGGTATATGCCCAGTAGTGGCATTGCTGCGTCATATGGTAGCTCTGTTTTTAGTTTTTTAAGGAACCCCCATACAGTTCTCCATAATGGCTGTATCAATTTACATTTCCACCAATAGTGCAAGAGGGTTCCCTTTTCTCCATGCCCTCTCCAGCATTTATTGTTTCTAGATTTTTTGATGATGGCCATTCTGACTGGTGTGAGGTGATACCTCATAGTAGTCTTGATTTGCATTTGTCTAATGATTAGTGATGTTGAGCATCCTTTCATGAGTTTGTTGGCAATCTGTATATCTTCTTTAGAGAAATGTCTATTTAGGTCTTCTGCCCATTTTTGGATTGGGTTGTTTGTTTTTTAGATATTGAGCTGTATGAGCTGCTTGTAAATTTTGGAGATTAATCCTTTGTCAGCTGCTTCATTTGCAAATATTTTCTCTCATTCTGAGGGTTGTCTTTTCATCTTGTTTATGTTTTCCTTCAATGTGCAAGGCTTTTAAGTTTCATTAGGTCCTATTTGTTTATTTTTGTTTCTATTTCCATTTCACTAGGATGTGAGTCCAAACGGATCTTGCTATGATTTATGTCATAGAGTGTTCTATCTATGTTTTCCTCTAAGAGTTTTATAGTGTCTGGCCTTACATTTACGTCTTTAATCTATTTTGACTTTATTTTTATTTATGGTGTTAGGGAGTGTTCTAATTTCATTTTTTTACATGTAACTGCTCAGTTTTCCCAACACCAGTTATTGAAGAGGCTATCTTTTCCCCATTGTATATTCTTGCCTCCTTTATCAAAGATAAGTTCACCATATGTGCGTGGATTTATCTCTGGGCTTTCTATTCCGTTCCATTGATCTATATTACTTTTTTTGTGTGCCAATACCATACTGTCTTGATTACTGTAGCTTTCTAATATAGTCTGAAGTCAGGGAGTCTGATTCCTCCAGTTCTGTTTTTCTTTCTCAAGATTGCTTTGGCTATTCGGGGTCTTTTGTGTTTCCATACAAGTTGTGAAATTTTTTGTGCTAGTTCTGTGGAAAATGCAATTGGTAGTTTGATAGGGATTGCTTTGAATCTGTAGATTGCTCTGGGTAGTATAGTCATTTTCACAATGTTGATTCTTCCAATCCAAGAACATGGTATATCTCTCTGTTTGTATCATCTTTAATTTCTTTCATCAGTGTCTTATAGTTTTCTGCATACAGGTCTTTTGCCTCCTTAGGTAGGTTTATTCCTAGGTATTTTATTCTTTTTTTTGCAGTGGTAAATGGGAGTGTTTCCTTAATTTCTCTTTCATATTTTTCATCATTCATTGTGTAGGAATGCAAGAGATTTCTGTGCATTAATTTTGTATCCTGCTACTTTACCAAATTCATCGATTAGATCTAGTAGTTTTCTGGTAGCATTTTTAGGATTCTCTACGTATAGTATCATGTCATCTGCAAACAGTGAGAATTTTGCTTCTTCTTTTTCAGTTTGTATTCCTTTTATTTCTTTTTCTTCTCTGATAGCTGTGGCTAAAATTTCCAAAACTATGTTGAATAATAGTGGTGAGAGTGGGCCACCTTGTCTTCTTCCTGATCTCAGTGGAAATGATTTGTTTTTCACCACTGAGAATGATGCTGGCTGTGGGTTTGTCATATATGGCCTTTATTATGCTGAGGCAACTTCCCTCTATGTCTACTTTCTGGAGGGATTTTATCATAAATTGGTGTTGAATTTTGTCAAAAGCTTTTTCTGCCTCTATTGAGATGATCATATGGAGTTTATCCTTCAGTTTATTAATATGGTTTACCACATTGATTGATTTGTGTATACTGGAGAATCCTTACATTCCTGGGATAAACCCCACTTGATCATGGTGTATGATCCTTTTAAAGTGCTGTTGGATTCTGCTTACTAGTATTTTGTTGATGAGTTTTGCATCTATGTTCATCAGTGATATTGGCCTGTAGTTTTCTTTCTTTGTGACATCTTTGTCTGCTTTTGGTATCAGAGTGATGTTGGCCTCGTAGAATGAGTTTGGGAGTGTTCCTCCTCTGCTATATTTTGGAAGAGTTTGAGAAGGATAGGTGTTAGCTCTTCTCTAACTGTTTGATAGAATTCACCTATAAAGCCATGTGGTCTTGGGCTTCTGTTTGTTGGAAGATTTTTATTCACCATTTCAATTGCAGTGATTTTGTTTCATCTGTTTATATTTTCTATTTCTTCCTGGTTCAGTCTTGGAAGGTTGTGTTTTACTCAAAATTTGTCCATTTCTTCCAGGTTGTCCATTTAATTGGCATATAGTAGCTTGTAGTACTCTCTCATTATCCTTTGTATTTCTGCAGTGTCAGTTGTTACTTCTCTTTTTTTCATTTCTAATTCTATTGACCTGAGTCTTCTCTCTTTTAAGCTTGATGAGTCTAGCTAATGGTTTATCAATTTTGTTGATCTTCTCAAAGAACCAGCTTTTAGTTTTATTGATCTTTGTTATCATTTCCTTCATTTCTTTTTCATTTATTTCTGATCTGATTTTTATAATTTATTTCCTTCTGCTAACTTTGGGGTTTTTTTTTGTTGTTGTTGTTGTTCTTTCTCTAATTGCTTTAGGTGTAAGTTTAGGTTGTTTATTTGAGATGTTTCTTGTTTCTTGAGTTAGGATTGTATTGCTATAAACTTCCCTCTTAGAACTGATTTTGCTGTATCCCATAGGTTTTGTGTCGTTGTGTTTTCATTGTCATTTGTTTCTGGGTACTTTTTGATGTCCTCTTTGATTTCTTCAGTGATCTCTTGGTTATTTAGTAGTGGTTTGTCTAGCCTCCATGTGTTTGCATTTTTTACAGATTTTTTCTTGTTATTGATATCTAGTCTCATTACATTGTGGTCAGAGAAGATACTTGATATGATTCAAATTGTCTTAAATTTACCAAGGCTTGATTTGTAACCCAAGATATAATCTAACCTGGAGAATGTTTCATGAGCATTTAAAAAGAATATGTATTCTGTTGTTTATGGATGGAATGTCCTATAAATATCAATTGAGTCCATCTGTTTAATGTATCATTTAAAGCTTATGTTTCCTTATTTATTTTCATTTTGGATGATCTGTCCATTGGTGAAAGTGGAGTGTTATTAAAGTCCCCTATTATGATTGTGCTATTGTCAATTTCCCCTTTTATGGTTGTTAGCATTTGCCTTATGTATTGAGGTGCTCCTGTGTTGGGTGCATAAATATTTACAATTGTTACATCTTCTTCTTGGATCGATCCCTTTATCATTACGTAGTGTCCTTCTTTGTCTCTTCTAATAGTCTGTATTTTAAAGTCTACTTTGTCTGATATGAGAATTGCTACACCAGCTTTCTTTTGCTTTCCATTTGCATGAAATATCTTTTTCCATTCCCTCACTTTCAGTCTGTATGTGTCCCTAAGTCTGAAGTGGGTCTCTTGTAGATAGCATATGTACTGGTCTTGTTTTTTAATTCATTCAACCAGTCTATGTCTTTTGGTTGGAGCATTTAATCCATTTACATTTAAGGTAGTTATTGATATGTATGTTCATATTAGCACTTTCTTTATTGTTTTGGGTTTTTTATTGTAGGTCTTTTCCTTCTCTTGTGTTTTCTGCCTGGAAAAGTTCTTTAGCATTAGTTGTAAATCTGGTTTGGTGGTGCTGAATTCTCTTAGCTTTTGCTTGTCTGTAAAGGTTTTAATTTCTCCATCAAATGTGAATGAGATCCTTGCTGGGTAGAGTAATCTTGGTTGTAGGTTTTTCTCTTTCATCACTTTAAATATGTCCTGCCACTCCCTTCTGGCTTGCAGAGTTTCTGCTGACAGATCACCTGTTAACCTTATGGGGATTCCATTGTATGTTATTTGTTGTTTTTTCCTTGCTTCTTTTAGTATTTTTTCTTTGTATTTAATTTTTGTTAGTTTGATTAATATGTGTCTTGGGGTGTTTCTATTTGGATTTATCCTGTATGGGACTCTCTTTGCTTCCTGGAGTTGGCTGACTATTTCCTTTCCCATGTTAGGGAAGTTTTGAATTATAATCTCTTCAAATATTTTCTCAGTCCCTTTCTTTTTCTCGTCTTCTTCTGGGACTCCTATAATTCGAATTTTGGTGCATTTAATGTCCCAGAGGTCTCTGAGACTGTCCTCAATTCTTTTCATTCTTTTTTCTTTATTCTGCTCTGTGGTAGTTATTTCCACTGTTTTATCTTCCAGGTCACTTATCTGTTCCTCTGCCTCAGTTATTCTGCTATAGATTCCTTCTAGAGAATTTTTAATTTCATTTATTGTGTTTTTCATCATTGTTTGCTCTTTTGTTCTTCTAGGTCCTTGTTAAAACTTTCTTGTATTTTCTCCATTCTATTTCCAAGATATTGGATCATCTTTACTGTCATTACTCTGAATTCTTTTTGGGATAGACTGCCTATTTCCTCTTCATTTGTTTGGTCTGGTGAGTTTTTACCTTGCTGCTCCATGTGCTGTGTATTTCTCTGTCTTCTCACTTTGCTTAACTTACTGTGTTTCGGGTCTCCTTTTTGCAGGTTTCAGGTTCATAGTTCCCATTTTCTTTGGTGTCTGCCCCCAGTCAGTAAGGCAGGTTCAGTGTGTTGTGTAGGCTTCCTGATGGAGGGGACTGGTGCCTGTGTTCTGTTGGATGAGACTGGATCTTGTCTTTCTCTTGGGCAGGACCACATCCGGTGGTGTGTTGTTGGGTGTCTGTGAAATTATTATGATTTTAGGTAGCCTCTCTGCTAATGGGTAGGGTTGTGTTCCTGTCTTGTTAGTTGTTTGGCATAGGGTGTCCAGCACAGTAGCTTGCTGTTTGTTGAGTGAATCTGGGTCTTAGCATTGAGATGGAAATCTCTGTGTGAGCTTTTGCCATTTGGTATTATGCAGGGCTGGGAATTCTCTGGTGGACAAATGTCCTGAACTCAGCTCTCCCACCTTAGTGGCTCAGGCCTGACACCTGACCTGAGCACCAAGACCCTCTCAGCCACTTGGCTTCTAGTTTTGGAGGGCCTCCTGCTGAGGCAGGGGGTGGCTCTCACTCACCACGGGGACAAGAACACCAGCAGCAGAAATTCTGGGAAATATCCCTTGGTGTGAGCCCTCCCAGAGTCTGCCATTAGCCCCACCAAAGCCTGAAGTATTTTTCTGATATGAATAACAATATTCTAAAGAGAACAATTTATCACTGGGTTCCTTTGTCTAGGATTTCTTGATGTCAGTTTATAGGCAATTACTCATATACATATCTGATACATATCTGATTCCTAAATAATGTTGTATAGATTACCAGAACTTTGAATCATTTTTCCTACCATTCTTGATAACCTCTCTAAAAGTTGTGGATGGGCATAAACCATATGAGAAATGTCAAATAAACTCCTGTTCTTTAAGTAGTCATTTCTTAACAACAATGTTAAAAAAGACTCTTTCCAGAAAACTGAATGAAGAGACAATAATCATGGATTCCTTGAAAAAATGAAGTTTAAAAAGAAAGAACTCCAAAGTATAAAACCCTACTCATATACAGGGAAAACACTTTAGGGTAATTTCACAGTAGAATGCTGCTATGAAAATATACAACCAGAATAAAAAACAAGGGAAAATACTAAAAATAAAACAAAGATTGAGGTTAAATACAGTTTCTAAATTAGAAATTATGATAGAGATATAAATATGCATAATGATTGAAAACTGATACAGTTTAAAATAATAATGATAGTAAAACAGAGACCAAATTGTACTAACTAAAACAGAGAACTTAAATGTAACTCTAAATTATGTTAAATAATTCATTCTACTGAATAAGGATGAGAGGATATTTTTCACTGATTTTTCAGTTAGGTTCAAATATTTGTCTGAAAAACAAAAGAGAAACCAAGAGTAGACTTTAATGTAGATTTTTAGAAAAGAACAATTTTTTTTTCATTAAATGAAAATAATTTGAGAGCTTTCTCTATGCTAAGCCTTGTACAGTCATAATCAAGTAAGTTGAAAATATGGTTACTATCACTTAAAAATGATCTGGTCCTTGCTCTAATGAGACTTACATTCTAGATGGAGAGAGAGACAACTATATAAGTTATTGTAGAGCAGAGTACTGTGCACCACTTATTAATCCCAGTACTCTGCACTGATTACCAAAACCCAGGGAGGACTCTAAACAACCTTCTGGCCATTTCATCTCGGTACCTGGATCACCAAACACACACACACACACACACACACACACACACACACACACACATACACACACACACACCCCACAGTCAAACATTGGATGGAACAACACTTAGAAGAGACAGAGCCAGATCAGCTTCAGTAAGTGTGCCTTGGTCCTTCATGACCAGAGTCTCTCCTGCTAGAAACTGTCTTGTGCTGCAGTGGAAGGAAACCTGTCCCCTCCCCACCAAGGACAGATATCACAGTGGGGTTGGCCAGGTAACCTATGATACACAAGTTTTAAGCAGAGACAAAAGAGCACTTATTGTACCTGGAACAGGGATAGGTATTTGATAAGCCTGGCACAGCCTGTGTGGGCCTTTATCTCTTGCAAAGGGAGTATTCCAAGCCCAGGGCCCATTCTTACACAGCAATTCAAGTCAAAAGACTAGGTGCATGAGACTACATTTCCCAACAGGCTACCACTTGCCCCTCACTTAGCTTCTGAAATAGCAGATAAAGCATACAAAATCCGGCAGGATCATTGCCCATCTTGCATTTGGAGGTGAAGTTAAGTCCAGTGGAGGCCCTGAATAACTGTCTGCAGCTGGTTTGCTCACAGAACCTCTCTATCATTTTGAGACAGCACTTTGCCAGGGTCACTAGAAGAGACAGACCCAGCAGAACGATGAGTCTTCCCTAGAAGATGGCCAGGAACCTCAACCAGGAACCCCAAGTGCCATGGTTGAGCTCACTAAACAGGTCAAAGAATGAGTGTAGGAGGGACTGTGTGCATACTGCTGACAACCATCCATCCACCTGAGCATGGATTTTCTCCAGCTTCTCCGAGTTATTGATACAGAGTTGACCCTTGAACCACATGTTTGAAATACAGAGGAATCACAGAGGAACCACAGATACACAGGAACTGAGTACTGTATAGGAGGGCCAAACAGGAAGATTTTCAACTGTTTGGAGGGACAGCACACTAACCCCCACCTTGTTTCAAAGTCAACTGTATATACAACAAGAAGTGTTGGCAATAACACAAATAGGACTCTGTTCTGTCAGCAGATTACCAAGGGTTAATTGTTTGTCTATCACCAACTTGGCTAATGAGCTCAGTGAGTCTTACTGGTCCTGAACAGCTTCGGTGGTAACATTAGCCATCTCTGCCATAGTTAATGACAAGTTGTGTACTATTTTTTCCAAGGCATGTATGCCTACACCAGAAATGAAGACAGGGATAGCAGAGGGGAAGCGGCTGTCTGATTGTTTTCCTGGTGGTGTGCTTGGAGAAACTCTGCTGTGTGTCAGAAGTGTGGGGCTCACATTCAGAGTGTCATTTGCACAAACAACTGAGGACATAATATCCCCAGATAGCTCCCTATCTGAGGGTGATAAGAGCTCTAGTAGTCCAACATACTCCACAGAGGGAAATACAACCTGGAGGAACACATGAATACCAAAACCAGACAAATACACTATAAAAAAGAAAGGAAAGAAGGAAGGAAGGAAGGAAGAGAGGGAGGGTGGGAGGAAGGAAGGAAGGAAGGAAGGAAGAAAACTACAGACCAATATCTCTTGTTATCTTACATGAAAAATATTTTTTAAAAAATTGGTAAACCAAATCCTGAAATATATAAAAATAATTATATACCATTACCAAGTTAGATTTATTCCAAGAATGTATGATTCATTTAACATTTGAAAATTAATGTGCTTCACCATATCAACAAGCTAGAGATAAAAAATCATATGAGCATATCAGTTGATGCAGAAAAAGAATTTGAGAAATAAATGTTTGTTATTTATAAGCCACACAGTCTCTGGTATTTTGTTATAGCATCCTGATTGGACTAAAAGTGTATGCTTATTATACACCTGTTGATTAGGGAATATGAGGATGTAGTGTTTATAACTGAAGATAAAGGGGATAAAAAAAATCAGAGAAGAAACACATAGACAACTGGTGTATGTGTGTTACAAATTAGGGTGAATATCAATCCTAAAACTTTACCATGTATCTTAAAAATCTGATCAACATTAGAAAGCAAATAACTGTCAGAAGTCATCACCTAAAATGTCAGGATTTCTCAGGTTAATCTGTTTCAATTTCTTTCTGAAAAGCTGATTTAAAAGCATAATGAGAGGACACAAAGAGTACACCAGTACCAGAAAGAATGGGGAGAGGATGTTAGGAACCTATATTATGATCTTCTATACTGTGGCAACTTATACGCTTATATTAAACTTATTTAGCGTTTCTTTGTGCCTTACATAGTACTTGGGACACAGGTGCTTATCAAACTTTTGCTGTATTAATTAATTAAAAAAGTGAAAGAGAAAGGTCAGAACAGGAAGTATGAGGATAATATAATTTTGGAACAATATATATTTAACAGTAATTAGAGGTGACCATAAATATTTCTTATTACTTTATTCTATGATCAGCATTCAGCAGAACATGTAATCTCAGGCTGCCTATGTATGAAAGATTGAAGACAATTTTCACACATTAGTGGGCTGATAATTTTTGATTAAACTTAGTGATGGTACATGGTGCATAGCAATGACTTGATCAAACATTATTTTTAAAAATGGTCTCATTGAAGAGAAGTAGCATAGCAATAATGCCTAAAAGCACAGTCTGGCAGTGAGATTTCCTGGTTTTAAATTCAAATCCCCCTATTCAGTAGCATTATGGTGTTAAGCAAGTTACCTCATCTTTATGGTGAAAAAAATAATAAAATCTACCTCATAGGCATTTTGTGAGAATTAAGTTGATGTTTACAAAATCATAGACATGTGTGGCATATAATAAAGGTTATGTAAATGTTTGTAGTTAGGACTATTATGCTTTTGAGCAGAATAACCGATAAAAGGATTCTATCAACCTTCCACTGTGCATTTTGTTGTTGTATCTCCTTCCATTAAATGACCTGTCAACCAATTATGTTTTCATCAGACCACCTTACTCACTGTTTTCACACATGTAAGACCACCCTGCAAGCTCTAAAACACTTGTTGCCTCCTTACTGCTAATGTGGAATATGCCTCTCCATTTTTCTCCATCAATACACTAACCAGGTTAGAAACACTCATTGACTCACAAAGCATACAAATATCTTTCTTTAATTCTATCTCTACTTCTGTATATAATTTCATGCGACACTCTCATTCTTGTCTACTTATTCTTTTAGAACTGCTTTCTAAATACTTTACAAAATATTTTCTGTCACCAAAGAGTGTAAGCTTATTGAACAGAGTGCCTATATTCTCTACTTTTGGTTTGTTTTCTTCACAGTTCTTCCATGGTGTTTGGAACAGAGTAGATGCATAATTAGACTGGTTGACTAAATATAAAGTGTTTCAGATTCTCATGCCCCTTCTGGTTTTTACTATTTATTTTAAATGGTTAAGTGAGCAGAATATTTTATAATAGTGTTTGCTCAATTATTTGATATCCAAAAGTATTTCATAGAAAACTGGGAAACTGAATTGTCATAAAATTGGTATTTATAAAATTGGATGTATTCTTTAGATCCAATATATATTCTTACATTAGGATAATGCTTTTGAAATACAGACAACCACTCCCAAGAAAGAAGAATATGATTGCATAAATCAAAATCATGTCACCTAAAATTACATAAAGTGTTGTTGAAATAGAAATGTATTTCCTTGTGTTTCCTATGTGTATATGACACACATGCTTCTGTAAACCTGTTTGTATCATTGGCTGAAATAAACTCATGCTGAGTAATACTTTAAAAAACCATTAACATGATTCAAAGAACAATAATGTTTGGATTTGTTGTAAGACTCATTGTTACTTATGATGCTGGAAGAGCTCAGTACACCTTAAAGAGATGTTTGAATATTTGCTTTAAAATACTGCTTACAGCAAAAGAATTTTACAGTGACATTTCTTTGGCAGTGCTGTGGGTAGCATCACATGCTACATCTTATGAAGTGCTTAGTAATCAGGTCTTCCAAGGCATTTAGCTCCAGTCAACACAGGAAAAGGTGATTTCAATGACAGTATTCATAATAAATGTTCTCCTGGGGAGCATTTACATAATAATGGAAATGGAAATGATCATTACTTGTCATTTACTATTTTACTATGCCCCCTTGAAGAGTACTATAGATGAATCCATCCATCCATCCTCCTTCACATATTACTCTAATAGAGCTCATCTATCCATCTTACTTTGTAATCTCCATAATAAAAGCAGTTTAGACTCTGAAAGAAACCTTTCATTTATGCAATTATTAAGCACATTCTAATGATGATAGCAAAAAAGCAAATGGGCTCAAGAAAAATCCTGTAACAGAGTAGGTGTCCTTATGTATATTCTGTCTCTTAAGTCTAAATAAACTTAGAGAAGATCCACTCCAAATTACAAAATGGCATTTGCTTTTGGTTTATGAATATCTGACATTACTGTGTAGTTCCCTGAAATATGTTGTTTGAAATATGACTAAATACTTTTTTCTAAATATATAATATAAATATGTTAATGTGAGATATAAAAGTATAACTAAAGAGTCAAAGGTTTTAATTAAAAATAGTTAGTTAATCATTGAATAATTTAATATGTTTGGAATATTCCCTGAATAGCTTTCTGTTTAATTTCATCTACTGTGTTATGAAAAGTATACTGTTGACGTGACTGGCTATAGAACAGATGTTCTATAGTTTCTGGTTCTTTCCTGAGGTGCTTGTGTTTGTCTCTATACCACCCTTATGTGATCTAACATTTGGAATAATTGCAACCAACAAAATTTTCTCACAAGGTCATATACTATAACTCTAAGTTTGTTCAAGCAAGCCATAAGCAAAGGAATTATTTAAAAGGATATATTTCATTTAGATATTTCACAATAGACACTCAGAATTCACATCTGAAATTGTAAAAACCAAAATCCTCAGTCATCTAAAGTAAAGCCTTAGATGCATTTAGCTAATTGTATATGGTGGCATTCTGCCTTTTGGTACAGAGGAGAGAGGAGATTAACATATCTTTCTTTTCCTAGTTCAGAACTTATACCATATACACCTGTGTTTCTTCCCTTAAAAAAATCTATCTATCTATCTATCTATCTATCTATCTATAGCAAGATAGTCTACATCATAAATATATGGGTAAAAAAACAAAAAAGACAAGGCAAAGTAAAACATGGAGTAGGGACTGTAAGGCACATCTTCAGTTTCATAACACTAACTTAATCTATTTGCAAAATATAAAATAAAAAATGTACCTTCAAGATTCTGATCACCTGCCAAAAAATGTTTCTAATCAACAGGTTAAATATATGTCTATAAGAAATTCAATTTTTAAGATAAAAGCCTGCTATATTCTGATTCTAAGGACAAGGAAAACATTTGTATCCTTTAAAAGATAACATTATGAAGAGCATTATGATTAACTCTATTAATAAACAATGCATTGGTTTATTTACTTTTTATGATGTTAGTCAATATAGGCTGATAGCATCTCACTAAAATTAAGTTTATAAAAGCTGAATTAAAAATATATAACCAAATCATTTTCTAGCCATGGCCCTTTGATAATATGCTCTAATTATGGCATAAATTTTGTTTTTGCCATATGTGGGCCTCTCACTGTCGTGGCCTCTCCCGTTGCCGGACGCGCAAGCTCAGCGGCCATGGCCCACGGGCCCAGCCGCTCCGCGGCATGTGGGATCCTCCCGGACCGGGGCACGAACCCGTATCCCCTGCATCGGCAGGCGGACTCTCAACCACCGCGCCACCAGGGAGGCCCACTACATATCTTTTATGCATGGATTTTAACTGTTTCTTGTGAACAACTCAGCCTGTAGTGAATTTAAGTTCATACTCTTTGACAATTATCAGGAATGTGACTATTGCTTAAAGAATCCAGATTTGTGGTAATTATCACTCCAGTTTTAAACCTACCTGTATTTCAGTGAAGAATTACTACAGTTGTTACCACCCCCCTGCCTTGTTCCACTTAGATATTTCACAGCAAACACTCTGAATTCACATCTGAAAACACAAAATCCTCAGTCACCTGAAGGCTTTAGGGAAACAGTATAGTACACATTTAAATGAGTATTCAGTTCCTTTAAAATCTGTATTCAAATTAATATAAATATTTATGTTTCAGGGAAGATGGATAATCAGTTATGTGTTGCATTTAACTACTTGTCTATGGTAACATTCTGCCTCTTGGGGCAACGGGTAGAGGATGGAGGGGAGTAGCATATCCTTCTTTTCCTAGTTCAGAACTTACATCATCCACACCTTTGTTTGCCCCATTAAAAAAAAAAACAGGGCTTCCCTGGTGGCACAGTGGTTGAGAGTCCACCTGTTGATGCAGGGGATACGGTTCGTGCTCCGGTTCGGGAGGATCCCACATGCCGCGGAGCGGCTGGGCCCGTGAGCCATGGCCACTGAGCCTGCAGGTCTGGTGCCTGTGCTCTGCAACGGGAGAGGCCACAACAGTGAGAGGCCTGCGTACCGAAAAAAAAAAAAAAAAAGCAACACTTTGTTGTGACTACTCATAATTTCAACCATACAGGTATACATATCCTCTGACTTTGTAAGTATCTGGCATAAACAGCAGATAAGAGCACACAGGCTCTTGAAATGTGCAAAGGCTATTCATCGAACACTCTCTACCACTTACTGCTGTTGTCTTAAAGGCAAGCTGCTTGATCTTTCTAATCCTCAATTTTATTCCCTCAGTTATAGAATGAGAATAATTAGAAAACATTTCCCATGTAATTGTGAGACATAATGAGATACTGAATATAAGATATGCCTGGAACAGGGAACAAAATATGTAGACAAAATAGTAAATTGACAGTTTCACCTGAAGCATCATAATAAAATAGAGTAAAATTTTCTCGTTATTTACAAGATGGAAATATGTTGACAAGAAGTTGTTTCACAACTCATCAGTCTTTCATTCATATCCAGGATGTCAAAGGGTCATAAACTAGAGAAAAGAGAGAAATTTTGCCAGTTTACTTCTTATGACAAAGCTGTGGTATGAGTCCTAGCTCCTTAATCCCAGGAGGGCCAAGATGGAAAGTATTTAACCCCTTTCCTCAAGCCTCAGCGACACCACTGAGATAATTTGGTATGTGTTTCCTGTATCTCGGGGATACAGTGACCTGGTATCTGACTTCCATCTCAGGGAATTTGGAGGGCAGCAGAGACAAAACTGAGTTACTATATCTAGATAGTAGCTATACTCCCATCTGAGTGCTAAGTAAGAAAAAAGACAGTGTTTCTTGAAAATGAAATATGGACCATACATGAGAGAAAGTTATCTGGGTGTTGTTTCAAATCTTGCCTAAAAGGACCTACTGGAAGGGTTAAGGGCTCAAATGCAGAGTATCTATGTGGAATGGAGGTGTCAGATTTTAAAGCTGAGAGAGAAGTGGCACCACAAAGATCACATGAGTTTCAAGTAGAGGGTCCCAGTAGAAGGCATCCACATGAGAAAGTCAGTGCATCCACAAACCTAGGTGACAAGTACACCCTATGTGTAAGCCTCTGTGTTCTATCTCTAATCATTATTTGCCCAGGGTCCATCTCAGAAGATCCAGCAACTTCAATTAGTAACTAAGGAGAGGAGAATTTCCAAGTGGGGAAAAGAAATATAAAGGACTAGCCTCATCCAGAGCAAGCAGCCAGATTGCATATGCCCCAGCTGGGAATGAAGAGATCATACACACACACACACACACACACACACACACACACACACACATACAGGTGAGCTTGTGTATTTAGAGATTGAACTTATAGCTGCAGTTCTGAAGTTAATGTGTTCGTTATTTTGACTAATGTTTAAGTTTAAACAGAGAATTCATGGATAGTTTTCAAGTTTTTATTGAGGTATAGGAACTACCACTTTTTTTTTTTTTTTTTTTGGTACCCGGGCCTCTCACTGTTGTGGCCTCTCCCGTTGCGGAGCACAGGCTCCGGACCCGCAGGATCAGTGGCCATGGCTCACGGGCCCAGCTGCTCTGCGGCATGTGGGATCTTCCCAGACCGGGGCACGAACCCATGTCCCCTGCATCGGCAGGCGGACTCTCAACCACTGCGCCACCAGGGAAGCCCGGAACTACCACTTTTGAACACATTTTAAAGTTAAACAAGGAAATAAAAATAAAGTGTTTTGATTACATCATTTTCCTTGGGCTTGTTAATATACCAGTCATTTGGTTCAGGAAGCTATTTCTTGTTTTTACATATTTGCTGTGAATGCAAATTTTATGTTTGAAAACTCAGAAACTCAGATTTATATCTGAAATATTTATTAAGGGCCTGTAAATATGCAAATTAATAATATTACATGTTCTTTGGCTCAAAAAATCAGAATCTATTCCCATTCGTACTTATTGCAAATTTTGATAATATTATCATTCTATCCTGTAGTTCTAAACAGAGTTAAACATGATTTTCTTTACTTATGAAGCCATAGTACTTTTCCTCCACTTGAATATACTGTACATATACTGGTCTCTGTGTTTCCAACCATCAGCAGCCCTGGAGAGTTTACAATGTTCTACACTAATTCAAAAAAGACAATCAGGTGAGTGTTTTTTTGTTTTGTTTTGTTTTTTGTTTTGCCTTGTGGGATATCAGTGTAAGGTTCTCTGGCTTCTGAGAAAGTTCATCCATGAAATCCATCACCATTTTAACATAAATTCAGGACACTTTAGAGTTCAGGTAGTCCCTTGGTAAAATCTAGCTCAGTACATTATACTTTTGTCCTCCTGCTATGAACAATTTTCCATAATGGAACAACACTTTAAAAAGTAAAAGTTATAGCACAATGGTATTAATGATAGTAAAAGACATTAGTAGGAAGTTAGAAATTCATGTTACAAATATGTGTAAGATCCAATACAATTTTTTCATGATTATGTCAACTCATACAATTATCTCATTTATATACTAAGTAATAAATCACATTACAAAATAGATACTAAGAAGGATCACCCTATAATTCAATGTGAACCTGAAATTTTGTCCTTCTTAATTTCAATACTTGCAGTCATAGTAATTAAATACTATTTTTTCAGTTGACCCAAGAATCTTTGAATGACATATGCCAAATTCTCCTTAACAATCTGAAGAGTCAGATTCTGGACCTTCTTTTGAAGCTGGCTCATTTTTCCAGCCATCTGAAATATTTACACAAATGGCATATGCTCTCAGGCGTAAGGCCATAGTTTTTGCATGTCCTTTTCCTTTGTTTAATACAGAAATTCTCCAACCCTTTGCTCTTTTTAAGACAAAAAATATACTTTATTTTTAGAGCAGTTTTACATTTATAGAAATATTGAGTGGAAATATTGAGTGGAAGCACAGTTTCCATGCCCCTCACACTTTTCTTATTAATAACATCTTGTATTTGTGATATATTTGTTATGACTACTGTAACAATTGTAAAAATTGTTGATCATACAATTGATGTAACAATTGTAATAACTGATACAGTTGTTACACCCAATGAGCCAATATTTATACAGTTTATTAACTAAAGCTCATAGTTTACATTAGGGTTCACTCTTTATTGTACAGTTTATGAATTTTTACAAATATATAGTAACATCTATCCACCATTACGGTATCATGTAAAATATCTTTATTACCCTAAAAATCTCTTGGGCTCCACCTATTCATCTCTCTATCCCCATGAACTCCTGGCAACCACTGAATTTTTGACTACCTCTATGGTGTTGATCATTCCCAAATGTCATACAGTTGGAATCCTACAGTATGTAGCCTTTTCAGATTGGCTTCTTTGACTTAGCACTATGCATTTAAAGCTCTTCTACATCTTTTCATAACTTAAAAGCTCTTTTCTTTCTATCATTGAATAATATTCACTTGTATGAATATGCTATAGTTTGTTTATCCATTCATCTAGGCTTAAATGGCTTTTCTTTCTCTAGAGTTCTTTGGTGGAAACTTAGATTATTGACATTCTATCTTTCTTCTTTCCTAATTTTGCATTTAATGTTATAAATTTCCCTATAAGCACAACTTTTACTGCATCTCCAATATATTACTAAGTTGTATTTTCACTTTCATTTGGTTCAAAATATTTTTAAAAATTTATCTTGAGGCTTTCTTTTTTTATCCATGTGTTTTTAAAAACGTGTTATTTAATCTCCAAATATTTGGGGCCTTGGGCATTTTTTGCCCATCTTTCTATTGTTAATCTCTAGTTTAATTCCATTGCGTTTTGAGAATATACTTCATATGATTTATATTTTTTAAACGTTTTAAGGTGTTTTATAGCTCAAAATTTGGTCTTTTTTGATGAATATTCCATGTGAGCTTTAGGGAGATCTGTATTGTGCTGTTTTAGGATGAAATATTCTATAATATCAAATTTAATCAAGTTCACTGATATGCTCTTCAGGTCAAATTTATCCCTGTAGAAATTTTTTCCTTAATCAATTAATCACTGAAAGAGGGTGAAAGTCTTCAACTGTAATAGTGATTTGTATATTTCTATTTGCAGTTCTTGCAGTGTCTCCCATCCAAGTACTAACCAGGCCTGACCCTGCTTAGCTTCCAAGATCAGGCAAGATCAGGTACATTCAGGGTGGTATGGCCATAGACCTTGCAGTGTCTTAATGTATTTTGATGCTCAGTTCTTAAAGTATAGCTGTTTGTGAATCTTTATATTTAAAGTGGGTTTCTTGTAGACAAATTATAGTTGGGTGTCATTTTTTTTTTATTAATTCTGAATATCTCCACCTTTTAATTGATGTATTTGACCATTCATATATAAGGTGATTATAGTCTTAGTTGGGTTAATATCTACTATGTTTGTAATTACTTTCTACTCATTGCACTTATTATTTGTTTTTTTTTCCCTCTTTTTCTGTGTTCTCTGGTTTTAACTGAACATTGTACATTATTCCATTTTATTCCCTCTTTTTGCATATAAATTAGACTTCTATTTTTATTTGGTTTAGATCCTATCTTAGAGACTGAAACATACACCCATATCTACCTTCAAATAACACTATACTGCTTCATTCGTAGTGTAGGTAACTTATAGTAGAGTATAATTCCTCCCTCCCACCCCTTTTTAGCCTTGCTCTCATTTATATCATTAACCTATATCTGTAGTATGCTAATAGATTTTTACAAATATTACTTTAAATAAAACTGTCTTTTAGATTAATTAAGAAAAGAAAAATCCAAATTTTATTTTACTTTCATTTATTCCTTCTTTAATGATGTTCCTTTCTTTATGTAGATACTAGTATTTGATCTGTGTCATTTTAGTTTTCCCCTGAAAATCTTATTTTAAAATATCTTGCAATGCAATTCTGCTGTTAATGAATTCTCTCAGTTGTTGTCTGTCTGAGAAAGTATTTATTTCTCCCTTACTTTTGCAGGGCAATTTTCATAGATATACAATTCTAGGTGTGTGTTTGTTTCTTTCTTTCTATACACTAAATATTTTGCTATGTTTTCTTCCTGCTTATACGGTTTCTGATGAACAGTTCACTGTAAACCTTATACTTTTCCTTTGTAAATAAAGTGTTTTACTTCCTCTAGCTTCTTTTATAGATCTTCACTTTATCTTCTTCAGCAGTTTGAATACAAAATGTCTAGGAGTAGGGTTTTTTTTTTTGTAATTTGTTTTGTTTTGTATTTTCCTGCTTGGTTTCTCTGAGATCTTGAATCTGTAACTTGGTGTCATTAATTTTGGAAATTTCTTGGCTATTATTACTTACTATTTCTTATGCTCCATTTCCTCTTTTTTCTTCTTGTGGTATTCTAAGTAAGTTTATATTATACCTTTTTATTCATTTTTATCTTTATATTTCAATTTGTGAGGTTTCTATTGAAATATCTTCAACTCATTGATTCTTTCCTCAGCTAGCTCCAGTCTACCAATGAACCTATCAAAGGTATTATTCATTCTTGTTATAAAGCTTTTTAAATATTTAACATTTTCTTTTGATTTTTTCCTAAGTGATTTCCTCTCTCTGCTTTCATTACCCATGCATTCTTTGCATGTTGCCTACATTTTTCTATTGGACTCCTTAACATATTAATCATGGTTATTTAAAGTTCCTGTTTGTTAATCTCAAAATATGTGCCATATCTGAGTCTGCTTCTAATGCTTGCTTCATCTCTTAATTTTCTTGTTTTTTTGCATGCCTTGTAGTTTTTTTTATTGTTGTTGAAAGTCAGACATAATGTGTCAGGTAATAGGAACTGAAGTAAGTAGGCCTTTAATGTGAGGATTTATATTAATATAACTGAGAGCTGGACTGAGTTTATGTATGCTATAGCTTTGGATGCCAGAGGGGCTTTAAATTGTCTACTTCTAATGTCCTTGTTTTTTTCTTTTGTTTTTTCCTCTCCTCTTGTCTTTCAGCTTCCCTTTGTACTCCTGTTCAAACACAGTCTTTCAACTCTAATCCACTGTTATTTTGATGAAGCCCTTTTGTGTGATGGGAAGGTATGTTGGGCGGGAAGCATTCTACAGTCTTTGGTTAAATGTCCATCTTTTAGTGTGCCCATGACCCTGAGCTGTAAGATTCAGAAGTGTTTTTAGCCTTTCCCACTCATAGGTGAAGCAGGAAGGAAAGATGGGACTTTAGCCAGAGAAATGCCCTTTCCTCTGTGAGATAATGCTCTGGTAATGTCTTTTGCCCTGGAGAATCAACCTTTGTTATGGAAAATGCTCTGGATGAATTGCACAAATGTTATTCTTCCTTCCCTCTGGCTGGAACAGTATAAAGGTCCCTTTTGTCTCCTCCCCATGATAATCTGGTGGTGTTCCTGGAGGTAAACCTCATAAAATGTGGGGGCCTCTCTAATACTGGAACTCCCAGAATTTTCTCATTTTCACATTAGTTCACACTTAGCTTCAGTGAAAATTACCATTTAAGTGTTGCCACCTCTACAGCTGCAGCGTATCCTGCTCCAGGTAAGCATTCTTTGGCTGTAACTCTGAATAAGCCTGTATCCCCAGGTTTCAG
>NW_006773486.1:60270-82993 GCF_000442215.2 Lipotes vexillifer | reverse complement strand
TACAAACTCGGCTCTCTGATGGGTCCATAGAAAGTCCTCAATTTTCAGTTTCTTCAGCTTCTGCTTGTAAGGCTATTGATGACTTCTAAGATCATTACATGACTGAAATGATACTGGAAGTCCAATATTCCTTTTAAAATTTTTACTATGCCACTGGATTTTTGGTTTCTTTGTTTTCATCTATAATTCTCTGGAATTATCAGGTTTCTGTGGTGTAAACTGCCTTGGTCTTCACTGGTGTCCTCTCCTACTGGCATTTAGACTTCAATATGACATTCTGCTAATGCCATCCATCATGCTTTTCACTTCTTAACAATATTTTGTCATTTCTTTTTTGGAGGGGTCAATTTTCTCTCTTCTTAGCAGTTTGGAATTTTAAAATGCCAATTTTAAAATTAAATCATTTACTGTCTTATTAGTTGACTTTTCAAGAGGAGGCAGAGAAAAGTACTTGTATTCAATGTGTAACTTTCATAAGAAAGAATACATATATATTTCCTATATATATGCACATGTATATGTGTATATATTTAATGAGTAACAAGAGGCATTCAGAAATAACATTCCATTATATGGACAATTTCTCTTTTGTGGAGTATCTCATTTCCTAAAGGCATTTCTCAAATGGCATATATAATATGAAGAAAATAATTCTCTAGTTTTGTTTAGTAAGATAATATCTTACTAAATATGTTATTTGGTAAGATGTTATTAAAATATTAGTAAAATGTTTTGTAGTAAGATGTTAATAAAATTAGGTCTCATACTAATAATGATCCAAATTGTTCTGCTAAAGATTTTCATAAAATATTTAGTCATGTATTTAAAATTGTCCTAGACACAAGAATTAAATGTTTAGACATAAAACTTCTCTTGAAAAAATATTAATTATATATCTTTCTCCAGAATTAATTCATTAAATTAAGTACGACATTAACTCAATTTGCACAACTCAGTGCAAATATACAAAACATCTTCTGGAAGTTAGGCGGTTTTGTCATATTTCTCTTTACACCACAAAAGACTAAAAGGGCTTTTTAAAAGATTTTAAATTTTCTTTTATGCCTTGCTGGTTTATCTTTCTGGTGTTGGTTTTTCCTTGTTTTCTATCCCTGTGTGTTTTTTTTTTTTTTTTAATCTAATAGGCTTTGCTCTTGGAACTTTGCTAAGGAAACAAAGGAACCTTCAGGCAATGTGTTCTTAGCATTGTTTAAAAAAGTAATCCAGTAGCTGCAATTTTTCCTCACTGTCAGTTTTCATGAAATTGCTGTAAAGAGGGTACCTAGAAGCCTATCTACGTTAAATATGTGATTTCAGAAGTTTTGGAGTGGTGTTGAATATGAGTTTTATGATTTTTTGGAGTCAATAAACTTTTACCTGTGGGAATATATTTGATATCTATGATTGTGTAATGGAAGTCAACATGAAAGTATATTGGATTTAGACACTTCTTATGAATTCTGCTTCTACACACATTGCTGCAAATCGTTATAAACTTAATGAATGCTCTACACCACTGCCTTCATGTCATTGATTCGTCTACCAGTTTGTAACGCATTCTAAAGTAAGGTCTAAAATTACAATAAGTGGTATGAATCAGGGTGAGCATATGTATACTGTCCAAAATTTTTAAGCTCTGCTAATGATTTTATTTATTTTTCAATCTATCAATTTAACTTATTTGATTGTTACATTCATATGTAATTGATATGTAACTTTTACATTTACATATAATACAATATAAGGATACTCTGAGTTTTAAAAATCTACATTAGAGTTATAATAATAATGAAAGTTAATATTGCTAAATGTTAGCAGTGTTCTTAGAATTATCTTTCCTCCTTAACAAATGTCTTATTTAATCCTCACAACAATCCTATATTTTGGTTATTATTGTAATCTCCATTTATACTTGAGGAAAGTGAACATTAGCTAAACTTCCCAAGAATTTCCAGAGTTCATATGAAGGAGATAAGTTTAAACCCAGGCTGAGCTTTTTAACAATAAAACAACTTTTTACTTTCCCATAGGAAAGAACTAACAATTAACCCTCATAAAATTAAGAATAAAATACACACACACAAGCATATACACATATATATTTAAAGGCTTTGTTTTCAAGTCATGTTTGTATTCCACCAGTTAAACTGAGTCCTATATAAAATATGAAATTCTTTTTTTTTTTATGAGAATGCTAACTCCTAGTAATTTATCGACCTGATTTGCTGATTTTCTGTCGTTAGCCATATTTATGACAATCTCAGAACATAGAGATAATAGTGTTTTGAAATAGATAGTAACTAATTCAATATAAAATATGATATTTCAAATACTTCTTGATTCTCTGAAAAGTGTATGTATACTATAATTATTGTTAATTCTCTAATAGGAATGTACAGATTTTCAAATGTCATACTTGTAAAATTATGTCTCAGCTATAAATATAAATATATATTTTTTTCAATAAAATTATAGAATAGAGTTTAATAATGGCAATTTAATAATGATAATTTTTCTTAATCATTGCAAAATATTTGATTGAATAATTTGTCAATAATAAATTTTAACAGTATTCTTTTAAAAATGAGATCAATGAACATTAATTAAATGACAAATGATCTGTTTTTCTCTAATTTTCAAGCTATTTTTTCTAAAATATTTGCATTATTATAGCTGAACTATTAATTGGAAAATATATTGGGTCAAATAATTTAAAATAAATACAAAGTTAAATATCACAACCCCCCAGCATATATTTGGAAAAGGAAGTCTGATTCACAAAAACTTAGAGAACAGAGCTTTCACATATTTTCCCCTTTCTTCTTTCACATAGATTTTAAGAAATATATGTGTTTCTATTTTTATTTTTCTAGGGGATTTAGCAACAAACACAGTGGGCACAGTATAGAGGGTGGGTAGAAAAAAATATACAAACAAGTATAGCTCTTCCTATTCTGGTGACATTTCATTTATTTTTTGCTAATGAAGAACCTTTCAGTGAAACAAATTCTAGCCTTGTAGATATAATTCCTAGCCAACTTTTCATTCAAGTTAAAATTTTATTGTGTCAATAGACATATTTCAAATCTGCATAGGAAACCCAGCCTGATTACCTAGCTTAATGAAAGCTCTCCTTCATTAAAAATGTACATGGAGCATTATGGTGACCCTGAGGATGTGCTTCTCAGATCTCCAATGTAAGGGAGCATAATTAGCTGAAGGACTCACCTGTTGCACTCTAAAATCCACCACTGTTTCATTTCCCACAGGCTACTACCATTCAGTGACTGAGTATGGGTGGGATACTAAGACAGGCTCCTTCCTGCAAGATGTGGGACTCCTTTGTTGGAAGACACTGCTTTGAGGACTATCTGATCATCTTGATGAACTTTACTTACAAATGTACTGTAGCTTAAAATGTTTCCACCTAACTTTGCAACCTTCTCTGCTTTCTGTCTTCCCTCTCTCCCTTGACTAGGATCAGACTTCCATCATGGTCTGAAGGCTCTCCCAGCACTTCTGCTCCCTCCTTATTTTCTTTCAGTGGTACTTTTCAAGGAACCCAGACTAACACAAGTTTGAATAATTTTATGTGCTGGTTGGAACATGAAACCCATGAGGTTGAGAACTAAGGGAAGTGCAATTGATCTGGATGATAGAAGAATAGGCTGGATCAGGGAACATTCCCATTGGATGAGGGTTATACCTAGCAAGAGCAGAGGAACTCACAGTTGGGTCTTTGGGGCCATCTGAGACTCAGAGATGTCAGGGCAACATTTTAGGTCTTACAATTTGAGTCTGGCATCTTTCACTTCAACATAATGTTTTTGAGGTTAATTTGTGTTATAATATATGTACCACATAGCACATATGGCATGATAATAGTAGTTCATTCATTTTTATTGCTGATTAGTATTCCATTTTATATATTTAACACAATTTGTTTATCTATTTACATGTGGAAGGAGCTTTTGATTCTTCCCAGCTTTTGTGGATAAAGAATAAAGCCACTAAAACATTTTTCAGGATTTTTTTTTCCTTGTGCATATGAATTTTCAGTTCCCTGGGGAAATACCTATTAGTGAAATTGTTGGGTTATTTGCAAAGTTTGGGTTTTACTTTTTAAGAAACTACCAAACTGTTTCAAAGTACCTACAACTGGCAGTTGGTGCCCACAGGGGCTATTGGTTCCAGGAATCCCATGGATACCAAAATCTTTGGATGCTCAAATCCCTTATATAAAATAGCATAGTACTCCAGATCCACGGATGTGGACCCCATGTGGCCAAACGGCCAATTGTATATGATTTTACGTTTCCATCAGCAGTGATTGAGGATTCTAATTTCTCCACTTCCTCACTAAAATCTTGGTATTGTCAGTTTTTTTTTTCATTATAGACTTCATAGTAAGTCTATAGTTATATTACATTGTGGTTTTAATTTACATTTCCCTGATGCAATAAAAATAATAAAAGTGAAATAAATAAATGAATGGAATAAAATGGTGCTAATAATGAAGGTATAGAATCTCATTAAAACAGAAAAGAAAAATAAAGCTTTTCAAAGCCCTGGGTTGACATGGGGGCAAGAAATTCTATTGGGAACTTATGTTTCATTTGTGAAGCAATCATTTCTAGCATGACTTGACAAATTGATGAAGTGTTAGGGAATAATAGCTCAGAGGTAGTAGATTCTCTGTATCTGAAAAGGAGATCCCTTGACACATTGCTTTGATGTGTTGTGAAAATTGTTCACAAACTTATAATAATGCAAATGTGTTGCTAATTTGTTTTTAGCTTTAGAATCATCCTTACTGAAAAACATTTAGGACTTAATTTTGTCTATAAATCCAAAAGTAAATGCTATCAATTTTGTCAATGGATGGATTGAAGAACTGTTTCTTTTTCTATAAACTGTCATAGTATTTGCTAGTATCTTTTCTATAAATAAAATAAAACAAAGGGGAATGACATATATGGGAACATAGGTATATTCATCTTTTGCCAAGAAGCAATATTAAAATTTTCATTCAAAATAGCACTAAAATGTTCATGATACTCCTTTACTATATGACAAGAAATGACTTTTCCTCATCTTGTGGTCTGCAGGCTATCTCTCCCTGATGTGAAGTGGAAAGAGGAAGAGATCTACCTATAGCACAGGGAACTATACTCAATATCTTTATAATGGAATATATATACATTATTTTTTAGATAGGGATATATATATATATATATATATACATCTTTATATCTATCTATCTATCTGAATAATTTGCTGTACCCCTGAAACTAACACAACATTGTAAATCAACTATATTTCAATATAAATTAAAAAAAAAATTCCTGAGGGATTGCCATCTGTAGACAGATATTGTATTAGATTCTCTAAATATCTTATCTTTTTAATCCTCACAATAAACCTGCAAGGAAGAGATTTATCTCTTTACAGTAGACGAGAGCAGTTTTATAGTTTAGCAGGTATGAGACTAAGCTAGATTCTCCCTAAAGGAATTTACTGTAAGAGATCTTTTTCATTTAAACATCAGGGGAAAATGATTCAATACAATATAACTTTAATACAGGATTTTTTATACAGATGCCAAATCTTTTCTTCAATTACCTTGCCATTCAAAGAAATAATGTATACTCTCTAAGAAGCAATAGTTTACATAACATAAGGGTGCCTTTTATTAACTGTGTAAAATATGGATCATTCAACAAAAGATTCAGTTTCTTCAGTTTCCTCATATCTCTCTAAACAACAATATTGAAATCAACACAAATATACACAAACACATTCATATAAAATTATATATCTTTATATTTCCCTTTATGAATTTAAATTTACAACAGGAAAATTTTGTTATATGTTATTTTTTTGTTTTCCAATTTAGTCTTTTTGTGTTATATAGTTGACTCTTGAACAACATGGGGGTTAGGGACACTGACCCCTGAGCTGTTGAAAATCTACGTGTAACTTTACAGATCATGTACTACTGTAGTATGTATTTACTGAAAAAAATTCACATATAAGTGGACTTGCACAGTTCAAACCTGTGTCTTTCAAGGGTCAACTGTATTATTATATTTAAAAAAGTACTATTCTCTAAACCAAGCATTCAGTGTGGAAATCTGCACATACAGAATAACGTCTCTTTGGTTCAAGTAATTTAATAGACTTCTTTCTTATATATGCATCTCCCTGTTTACTTTAATTTCAGTTGAATTGTAAGAATATAAATTGTTGTTAAATAAGTGTATTGAACAAATAATATAGTAAATTTTCATAAACAATTACAGTTTTACCATAATCTGACTATATAATAAAACCCAATGAAACTTTTAAAGAAAAACATCCAGGGAAATTTAAAAATAAACAGTAGCCTGAAACAAACCTGAATATTAAGTCTCAGTAGAAAAATGTGTAATTACATTCACTAATATATATTTGACATACTGTATATTAATCAAGTATACATTTAATTGCTTTTAATACATATTGATTCAGAATATATTTAATGACCCAAGAACAGTCTACTCAAATTACTACTTAATATGTAGTTAACCCTTGGCATCTAATTAACTATATTTCTTTCTTTAATTGTATATGTCAAGAGTTATTTAGGAAGAATGCTGAGGGAGTACAGTAAGATTTATTAATAAGGTTAGGAATAAATATTTTCAGGAAAATGTGAATGTTCTATACAGAAAACCCATGCACTGTTTCAAAATATATGAAAATGATTTTTCAAATGCATTATTTATGTAGAATGAATACAAAAATGAAAAAAGTAGTAAAAACTGTAATACCTAAAGCTCTTTTCTCCAGATATCATCATTTTATTTATTTGTCAGATCTTTTTTGTTATTGTATAGAAATGCCACCAATTTCTATATGTTGAATTTATACCCTGCAACTTTACTGAATTCATTGATTAGTTCCAATAGTGTTTTGTTTGAGTCTTTAGGATTTTCTATATATAAGATCATTTCATCTGCAAAGAATAATAATTTTACTTCCTTTCAGTTTGTATGCCTTTATTTTTTGTCTTGACTAATTAATTGCTCTAGCTGGGATTTCCAGTAATATGTTGAATAAGAGTGGTAAGAGTGGGCATTCTTGTCTTGTTCCTGATATAAGAGGTAAAGTTTTAATCTTCCACTGTTGAGCATGATGTTAGCTATGTGTTATCATATATGGCAGGGGTCACCAACCCCTGGGCCATGGACAAGTACTGGTCCATGGCCTGTTAGGAACTGAGCTGCACTGCAAGAGGTGAGCAGTGGGCAAGCAAGTGAAGCTTCATCTGTATTTAAAGCCACTCCCCATTGCTCCCCATCGCCTGAGCTCTGCCTCCTGTCAGATCAGTGGTGGCATTAGATTCTCATAGGAGCTTGAACCCTACTGTGAACTGCGCATGTGAGGGATCTAGGTTGCATGTTCCTTATGAGAAGCTAATGCCTGATGATCTGAGGTGGAGCTGAGGTTGTCCCATCACCCCCAGATGGGACCATCTAGTTGCAGGAAAACAAGCTCAAAGCTTCCATAGATTCTGCATTATGGTGAGTTGTATAATTATTTCATTACATGTTACAATGTAATAATAATAGAAATAAAGTGCACAATAAATGTAATGCACTTGGATCATCCCGAAACCATCCCTTCCCACCCCTGGTCCATGAAAAAATTGTCTTGCATGAAACCAGTCCCTGGTACCAAAAAGGTAGGGGACTGCTGATATATGGCATTTATTATGTTGAGGTATGTTCCTTCTATACCCAATTTGTTGAGGGTTTTTATCATGAAAGAATATTGAATTTTTTAAAATGCTTTTTCTGTGTCTATTGAGATGATTACATATGTGTGTGTGTGTGTGTGTATATATATATATATATATATATATATATATATATACACACACACACACATTTTATTTGTCCTTCTATTAATGTGGTGTATCATATTTATTGATTTGTATCCCAGGGTTAAATCCCACTTGGTCATGGTTATAATCCTTTTAAGATATTGCCCAATTTGGTTTGCTAATACTTTGTTGAGAATTTTTGCATCTATATTTATCAGATAAAATTGTCTATAGTTTTCTTTTTTAGTAGTGTCCTTATCTGATTTTGGTATCAGGGTAATGCTAGGTTCTTAAAATGAGTTTGGAAGTGACCCCTCCTCTTCACATTTTGGAAGAGTTTGAGAACACTTGGCATCGATTCTTCTTTAAATGTTTCACAGAATTCACTAGTAAAGGCATTTAACCCTGTTGTTTTTCTGTGTTGAGAGGTTTTTGATTACTAATACTATCTCCTTACTCATTATTGGTCTGTTCAGATTTTCTATTTCTTCCTGATTCAGTCTTGGTAGTTGTATGTTTCTAGGAATTTATTGACTTATAGGTTATCCATTTGTTGGCATAAAAATGTACATAGTAGTCTCATATGTTCCTATGTATTTCTGTGGTATCAGTTGTAATGTCTCCTCTTTCATTTCTGAATTTATTTATTTATCTTCCTTTTTTTCTAAGAAGTTAGTGTAGCTAAACGTTTGTAAATTTTGTTTATCTTTTTGAAAAACCAGCTCTCAGATTTGTCGATCTTTTATATTGCTTTTCTGGTCTCTATTTCTTTATTTCCACTCTGATTTTTAAAATTTCCTTCCTTCTCCTAACTTTGGGCTCAGTTTGTTCTTGTTTGAGTTCCTTGAGGTATAAATTAGGTTGTTTATTTGAGATCTTCCTCTTTTCTTAATATGCACATTTATTTCTTTAAACATCCCTCTCAGAACTGCTTTGGCAGCATCCCATAGTATACTGTGTTTCCATTTTCACTGTTTTGAGATTTTTTTAAATTTCCCTTTAAATTTTTAAAATTTCTTCTTTAATCCATTAGTTGTTCAGTAGTGTATTTTTTAATTTCCACATATTTGCATAAATAAAGAAAACTATCTCATTCACAATGGCATCAAAAACAATAAAATCTTAGAAATAAATATAACCAAGAAAGTGAAAGATCTATGCAATGAAAACTACAAAACTTGATATGAAAAAAATTGAAAAAGAAAAACAAATGGAAGAATATCTTGAGTTTATAGATAGGAAGAATTAATATTGTTGAAATGGACACACTATCCAAAGCCATCTAAACTTCAATGCAATCCTGATCAAAATTCCAATGACATTTTCCATAGAAATAGAATAAACAACCTTAAAATTTGTGTGGTATTACAAAGACACTGGATATCAAAAGCAATTCTGAGAAAGAAGGACAGTGCTAGAGGCATCACACTTCCTGATTTTGAAATATACTACAAAGCTATAGTAATTAATACAATTTGGTAATGGCATAAATATATGCTCATAGATCAGTGGAACAGAATAGAAAGCTCAGAATTAAATCCCCGCATATATATATAGTTTACTAATATTTGATAAGGGAAACAAGAATACTCAGGGGGAAAGAACTATCTCTTCAACAACTGGTGTTGGGAAAATTGGTTAACCACAGAAAAATGAAATCAGACCCTATATGACACCCCTGACAAAAATTAACTTGCAATGTTTAAGACTTAAACATAAAACCTTATACCTTGAAACTCTTACAAAGAAACATATGGAGGAAGCTCCTTGATATTGGTCTTGGCAACGATATTTTGGATATTATACCACAAAGCACAAGCAACAAATGCAAAAATCAACAAGTGAGACTAGATCAAACAAAAAGCTTTTGCATAGCAAAATAATCATTTAACAAAATGAAAAGGCAAACTGTAGAATGGGAGAAGTTATTTGCAAATCATATATCAGATAAGGATTAACATCCAAAATATATAAAGCACTCATATAAATCATCAACAACAACAAAACATTTGATTAAAAAATGGGCAGAGGAATTAAATAAACATTTTCCCAAAGACGACAACCAAATGACCAGCAGGTACATGAGCTGATGCTCAACATCACTAATCATCAAGAAAATGCAAATCAAAGCCACACGGAGATATCACACAACTCCTGTTAGGATGACTATAATCAAGAAGACAAGAGATAACAAGTGTTGGCAAGGATGTGGAAAAAAAGGGAACCCTTGTGCCCTGTTTGTTCAGCCACTATGTAAACTAGTATGGAGGTTCCTCAAAAACTTAAAAAGAGAACTACCATATGATACTATATATCCAGAGGAAATGAAAACAGGCTATCAAATAGATATCTGCACTCCCTTGTTCACTGCAGTATCATTTACAATAGCCAAGATATGAAAACAACCTAAGTGTTGTCAATAGATGAATGGATAATGCCTGTATTTCATTACACTATCAAGAGGATAGTGAAGGGCACCCCATGTCAAATATTGTGTAGCAACTGCAAAAGGCAACTTCCACCCCAAAGGCTGTAGGAAACAAAGGGAAGTTAGAATCATTAAAATTTAGAAGTTGGGATAAAGTCCCTACAGAACTGAAACTCATATATCTGAGGAAAAGGAACTAAGCAAGTGCTGCAGTTTCTGGGTATGTATTTGTTGGGGATCAGTGATTCAACTACAAACATGAAGGATCTGCTCTTGCCAAATTGAAAATGTGGCTCTCCAGCGACACTCAAGGGAACTTCAAGCAGAAAGCATGCAGGAAGGGAGATAGCAGGGAACACCTAGAGTACTTATTATTTTAATAATTTGATGTAATTGGCAGAAAAATACATCCTCATATTTCAGTATAACTAAACATATTCATGTGTGTTATTTCTCTTTTTATCCAGTTCATTTTACATGACTTGCTGTTACTTTTCATCCTCAAACCTTCACTGTTTTCCTTAGAATGGTCTTACTGTGCCACTTTGCTTTGGGTAGAAGAGATTATTGTAGTTATGGTTACCTTTATTATGTTAATTTTTTAAACTCTTAAACTAGATTTGTAAATGAATTATGCACCACTATTACCATATTGCAAGATCTGACTATGACTATATATTCACCATTATCAGTGAGATTTACAATATATTTTTTATGTTGTTTGTGTTCTTTTTACTACCATTCAAAGAACTCCCTTTATCATTTCTTGAAAAGCAGGTGGTAATGAACTCCCTCAGGTTTGTTGAGTATAGAATTCTTGGTTGACTGTTTTTTTCCTTCAATATTTTAAAATATGTCAACCTATTCTCTCCTGTCATAAAAGTTTAAATTGAGAAATCCACCCACAGACTTATGGGAGTTCCCTCATATGTAACTTCTCTCTTTTCTCTTACTGTTCTTAAAATTCTTTCTTTGTCTTTGACTTTTGACAGTTTAAGTATAATGTATCTTGTTGTAACCCTATTCAGGTTCAACTTATTCAAGATCCTTTGGGCCTCATGGATCTGGATGTCCATTTCTCTCACCAGATTCAAGAAGTTTCCAGTCCTTATTGCTTTAAATATACTTTATGTCCCTTTCTCTTCTCTTTCTGGAATTCCCATAGTGCAAATATTGTTCATTTTTATTGTGTTCCGTAATTTCTTTGGACTTTCTTCACTCTTTTTCATTCTTTCATTCTTTTTGCTCCTCTGACTGGGTAATTTCCAATGTCCTATCCTCCAGGTCATTGATTCCTTCTTCTGCATGTTTTAGTCTACTTTTGAAACTCTCTGTTAAGTTCTTGAGTACAGTTATTATATTTCCTAACTCTAGGATTTCTCTTTTTATTTATTTTTATGGTTGCTATTTCCTTATTGAACTTCTCACTTTGTTCACACATTGTTTTATTTTTCTTTAGTTGTCTGTCTGTGTTTTCTTGTAGTTCACTAAACTTTCTTAAAATGGTTATTCTGAATTCTTTGTCTGACAGTTCATAGATCTCCATTTCTGTAGAGTGAGTTATTGGGTCTCTATTAGTTTCCTTTGGTGGTGTCATATATACCTGATATTTTTGTGATCCTTGACTCCTTGCATTGGTATCTGTGCATTTAAGTAATCAGGCTGCTCTTCCAAACTGTACAGATTTCCTTTGGCAAAGGCAGTTCTTCACCCTCAGCTCAGTTTGGGGTTTCTGGGTGTGTTTGCTGGTAATGTCCTTGGGCAGATGGGGCCTGCTATTATCATCTATTTTGGGGAAAAGCAACTGTTTAAGCTTGAAGGATGGGGACGAGGGGCCATGCCACTGGCTGAAAAGAGTTGGATAGGACTGCTGGCTTGGTAACCTATCCAAGTAAGGCTGTAGGATGGGATCCACAGTTGCCTGGATTATCTTTTCAGTCTTACTAGATGGTTGGGACTGGGTATTATATTCAGTAATAGACGGGGCTCTGAATTAGCTTCCCTTTCTTGGCAGTGCAGCAGGATGGGACCCTGAGCCTATACAAAATCAGGCCAGAATGTGCACTGAATTCCCTGGTCAGGTGGGACCACTGGTTTTGCTCTGCAAATGCAGAAGCCATGCACTGTGCTTTCTGTTCAAGTGCCACTGTACATAGGGATGTTCAATGAACTATGCAGCTTCCTGTGTGCTCTAGTTTCCCTGGTCAGACAGGCTGAAGGCTGTATTCAGTGATGAGCAGGACTATAAAATAGACTTCCTGAATGAGCCTAGTGAGAGAAGCAGCCTTAAAGCTGGTAAAGCCCTTTGTTGTCTAACTCACATTGACCCTCACTCCAAGTTCCCATTGGCTTTGTCTTGCCAACTGTCAAGTCTGCCCACTCACCTCTTATGATGCTGGGTGGCACAGCTTCCAGGAGTTATCTGCAGCCCTTCTGGTCAGATAAGGGCTGGAATATCCTCTCCACAGTGGGTGAGGTTGTGATTGAGTTCATTGCCTGGGTGTGAGTAAACAGGCTCTAAGGCTGGCAGAACTCCTTAACTGAGGTTCCAAATCAGGCACATCTGCACCCTGCAAAGTTCTCTGGTCAGAAAGAGTGTGCCCCTAATTTGGTTCTGCAGATGAGCAAAGCCATTGGCTAGGATTACCATTTGGGCATTGCAGGTATGAACTCAGTCAGCAAAGATCCATGTGCTGGTTATTGCAAGCTTGTCCCTTTTCTCCATCACAGTCAGATTCCCAGTGTTTGAGTCCTGCAGATTCCCCCAAAATCCCTGTGGTACAAGATCAGAGTAGGAGCTCTTGCAAAGCAACTCACAATATTGGGGTGGTCTAGTAGTCCCACCTTGGTTCTCTTTTCTCAGTGGAGGAACCAGAGGTTCAGGGGAAACCTCTTTATATGAGGCTGCACTGGCCTGGGGGAGAGGAAATATGTCAAAGTGTAGCTCCTTCTCTTTCCTTCTAATGAAGTCTGCCTTAGTCTGTGTGGTACGGGGGAGTGCTTTAGCCTCACCACCATGTTCTAGGATATTCTCAGTGGTGTCTTGTTCTTGGATAGCTGTTAGTTGTTCTTCTTGTGAACAGAAGCAAAGTCAGAAACAACCTATGTTGTCATCTTGGTGAGGATATTTATTATAAAACTTTAGTAATTAAGACAGTATATTATTGGCACAAGGGTAGACAAATATGCACATGCTCAGATGAAAGAACCCAGAAACATGCTTATGGTTCTATGGACACTTGCTTTATAACAAAGTTCGCATGGCTAAAAAGAAGGGAAAGGACAAACTTTTCAACTGTGTTATGAAATTGGTTATCCCTATGTGGGGTGGATTGTTTAAGTGAATGCCTTTCTCTCTCCTACATAAAACTCAATTACAACTGGATTATAACTGAAAGGCAAAACACTAAAAATTTTTAAATAAAATACAAGAGAATATCTTCATATGTTCAGTGGATAGAAATACTTTTAAAATAAAAAATTAATCACAAAGGAAAGGAAAGAGACATATTTGACCTTATTAATATAAAAAATGTTCATGAAAGGCCCCCATTAAAAAATTAAATATATTTACCAGGTAATACTGGGGAGATGATATTTGTAGCACATCCATTCAAAAAAAGAAAGCTGCAAATGATTGAGTCAGACAACAACAACAAAAAAATTGGTAACATCCTAAAACAGATGTTTCACAAAGAGGAAATATAAATGACTAATGCACATACTACTTTTCACAAGCCAAAGAGTTAAGATGAAATGCTTGATAATATTGTTTTAATTGCGGGTGTAGAGCAACCGGATCTCTCAAACATTACAGAGATGGGGGGGGCGTAAATAATCATTTAAGTTGAAGATAAACATTTTCTATGATCAGGGATTCCATTTCTAGTTATGTACTCTATAGAAAAATGTGACTTTTTAGTTTGTCTTTCTAGTACTATGTCCATTTAATCTAGGTTATCTAATTTGTTCACATACAATTCTTCATAGTATTCCCTTATAATTCTTTAAGCATTGTTTTAGCCACATTGCCAAGTATTTTCTAAATGCACCTGTGATTTCTTCTTTGCCTTATTGACTACACTTTAGTATAATGTATATAATTTATGGATATCCCAATTTTCCTAATGTTACTGATTTCTAATTTAATTCCATTGTGGTCAGAGAACATACTTTGTGTTGTTTGAATGTTTTTAAATTATTGAACCCATTCTTTCTCAAAATATCCTTTCTTCTTTCTCTGTTTCTTCTCCTTTTGGACTCTCATTACATTTACGTAGTGTGTTTGATGCTGTCCCACTTGTTTCTGTGGTTTTGCTTTATTCTTCATTCTTTATTTCTTTCTGTTTTTCAGACTAAACTCATAACCTATCTTCAAGTTTGCTTATCCTTTACCTCTCTGTTCAAATATGCTTGGGGTCCTTTAGTGATTTTTTAAAAATTTCATTCATTGTATTATTAATTCTAGACTTTCAAATTTATTAAATATTTTTAAATTTCCATCTTTTAATTTGTTTTTTTTAAATTTTGAGATTTTTTTAAACACTTTCTTTGAATTCTTTAGACATGGTTTCCTTTAGTTCAGAACAAAATTAATAGCTGTTTTAAAGTCTTTGTCTAATAAGTCTAGCATCAAGGACTGCTCAGGGACAGTCTCTATTGTTTTATTTGTTTTGTTTTGTTTCTCTTTTTTTTTCCATGTATGGGCCAAATGTTCATATTTTTCCTTGTCTTTTTGTTGTTGTTCAAATTTTATATAATACAATGTTTCAGCACTGGACATATGATTCCTCCTTCTCCTAAGGGTTTGTTATGTTTTCTTTTTGTTACTGTTTCTGTATGTTTGTTTAGCATATTCTTTGTTACATGCAGCCACTGAAATCTTTGGTTAGTTTTGCGGTCAGCCTAGGAGAGGACAGAGGATTTTCTCAAATGTCTTGAACCAGTAAGTCTCCCAGCCTTTGTGTATGGGCTCTGTTTTTGTGTTGTGGTATGCTTTTAATGCTCTGGTAGCTTCTTATGTTCATCTCATTCCCCAGATTTTCCTCTTAAGCTTTTGGTCAGCTTTCCTGTTTGACCCTACTTGTGTCACTGCCTTGGGCAGCTGCAATATTAAATATTTACTAAATATTTCAATATATGCCTTGGAGTTAGGGTTTTTCACATTGAGTGCACTCTGAGTCAGGAAACATAAAGAGAAGCCCTGAGAACAAACATATCAGGGATCTGCCAAACAGACAAAACAAATTTTAAAAATCTGGAATGAGGATTTGGGGGAGTCCCGAAACTGTTTTGGACCCTCCAGTGACTGTTAAGCGTTTTGTTTTCACAGCTATTGTGGTTTTAAGGTTGTTGTTTCCCAAGGTTACTGTGAAGCTTGTGAGAGGAGGATAGGAACAAGGTAAGTTAGACAAGTAAAAACCTTTCTGTTCTTACCAAGATAAAGCCGTTTTTCTTGAATAAATGTTCTTGGAATTGTTGAAAGTATTTGATTAATTCCAAGAGTTCTGAGGAAGTTGAAAATATTTTTTCTTTTTTTTTTCTTTTTTTAGTTTTCTTTTTGATTATTTGGAGAAGTGGATTTTCATAATTCTTTACCACACTACTGGAGAAATGTTTCATTATGAAATGCTTATGTGTGTGCATATATTTGTGTACATATATATACATACATACATACATGTATATATATAAACACATATATATGCTAATAAACATAAAATTGATTAAACAGTGTATTCTTTGTAACTTCATATTGTTAAGTATGTGTGTAATTGCATGTTAGAGGTAACAAAGACTGTTTGGCAAGCTATTTAGGGTACTTATCACTAACTGGTGGGGTTACTAGTGATCTTTTGCTTTTTTTTCTTCTGTCGATTTTCTGCATTATCTTATTTTTTCTAAATAATAATGAATTATTTCTATACAATAATAAAATCAATAAGCTTCTTTTTAATTTAAAAGTAAGGTGAATCTATTTTCCCTTTTTATCTTTAAAACTCCTTCAGTTGCATCTAACAGGTGCAACTCCTGGTGGCTATAACTCCTGAATATATAGAGACTAAAAAAAAAAAAAAAAAAATAGATGGTATAACTTTGCCCTAATTTGAAATTTAGAAAATGATTATATCATTAGACTATTTTTCTGATTGAGTAGGCTTTTAACATGAAATTGAAGAAAAATAACTGAAAATCATAAAAGTATGCTGCAATTTTGAATTGTTAATTTTAGGGAATTAATAATATTTTGTGGTCAAGATGAGTTTTTTTGTTTTTGTTTTTGTTTTTTACAGTAGGTCTTGTTGGTTATCTGTTTTAAATATAGAAGTGTGCACATGTCAATTCCCAACTCCCAATCTATCCCCCTGCTACTTCCCCCCCAGTAACCATAAGTTCATTCTCTAGGTCTGTGAATCTGTTTCTGTTTTGTCAATAAGTTCATCTGTATAATTATTTTTTTAGATTCCACATATAAGCGATACCATATGATATTTGTCTTTCTCTGTCTGACTTATTTCACTTAGTATGATAATCTCCAGGTCCATCCATGTTGCTATAAATGGCATTATTTCATTCTTTTTAATGGCTTAGTAATATTCCATTGTATATATGTACCACTTCTTTATCCATTCATCTGTCAATGGACATTTAGGTTGCTTCCATGTCTTGGCTATTGGAAACAGTGCTGCAGTGAACATTGGGGTGCAGGTATCCTTTCGAACCATGTTTTTCTCCAGATATATGCTCAGGAGTGGGATTGCTGGATCATATGGTAGTTCCATTTTTAGTTTTTTTAAGGAACCTCCATACTGTTATCCATAGCGGCTTTACCAATTTGCATTCCCACTAACAGTGTAGGAGGGTTTCCTTTTCTCCACACCCTCTCCAGCATTTATAGTGGCTGCACCAACTTACATTCCCACCAACAGTGTAGGAGGGCTCCCTTTTCTCCACACCCTCTTCAGCATTTGTTATTTGTAGACTTTTCAATGATGGCCATTCTGACTGGTGTGGGGTGGTACCTCTTTGTAGTTTTGCTTTGCATTTCTCTAATAATTAGCGATGTTGAGCATCTTTTCATGTGCTTCTTGGCCATCTGTATGTCTTCTTTGGAGAAATGTCTATTTAGGGCTTCTGCTTGTTTTTTGATTGGGTTGTTTGTTTTTTGGATATTAAGATTAATCCCTTGTGGGTCACATCTTTGCGAATATTTTCTCCCATTCTGTGAGTTGTCTTTTCATTTTGTTTAAGGTTTTCTTTGCTGTGCAAAAAGCTTTTGAGCTTAATTAGGTCCCATTTGTTTATTTTTGTTTTTACTCCCATTACTTTGGGAGATGGATCAAAAAATATATTGCTGTCATTTATGTCAAAGAGTGTTCTTCCTAAGTTTTCCTCCCAAAGTTTTATAGTATCCAGTCATAAATTTAGGTCTTTAATCCATTTTTTAGTTTATTTTTGTGTATGGTGTTAAAGAATGTTCTAGACTCTACAGTCATACATATATTTCTATAGCTAAAGCAGTACCTCAACTCAACAGTATTAGTAGCCTGGATATTCTACCCTTGTTTGCTTGCTACAAGTTACTTTCCTGATTTCCTCAGACTTATTCAAGAGAGTATCTCAAAATCCCATGAAGGGGATACCTTTCTTCAATCAGTAAATTTCTAATTGTCCCTAGAATATTGTATTATAGCATTGTCAATATCACACATACAAATTGCAGAGCCTCTGATTCAAATGTTTAAAATGTACCTGTTTTAAAAGTCAGCATTTGTTCCATAAGCTCCCACAGCAGAAACAGTGCCATGGAAAGAAGTGGAGTGAAACTGTAAGCCAGTTTTCAGCCCTCCTCTTACCTTTAATAATCGTATATAATAGTCTGTATTATTCACTTCCTAAAACAGAGTTTTAAATATTTCCAGACAATAACAATCCATAGCAATATATTACATTTTTTTCAGAACAGAAAATTGAATATTTTCTCATTTAAAGTTTTGAGAATAAGCCTTTATTTCACTGGGAATAAACTTCAGAAATTTTTACTTAGGCATGTAATAAATTAGGTATGATTAAAGGGGTAGTTACAGATTACTAATGCATATCAGGAACAAATTATAAAGTGGCTAACAAGTAAATAACACAAATGCAAAATTTTGTGTAAAATAACTATATACTCATGCATCCATTTTATTTTAAATGGATGCATGAGTATATAATTATTTATTTACAAAAAATCCCACATAGGAAAATAATCATGAAGTCCAATGATTATATGAAATAAAAAGGTCATGTGAATTCTTGTTTACTATATTTTACATCTATTTTAATGTCCTAGCACTTTTTCTTTTATGACTATATCCTGATTCTACTTGTCTCAGTGATGATTTAGTTCAGTTCTTTCCCCTAGGAAGGCCTTTTATTTTGCAGATCCAGTCCTTTCTCCATTCCCTTTTAATGCTACCTGCTATAAGAAATGTTTCCTGATATACTGGAAACCCCTCCACACATCAGAAATAATCTCTTCTTCCTCTTATACCCACTGCAATGCATATGCCTCTATTGAGTATAATATTTTAATGTCTTTTTAAATTTATTTATTGCTTCTACCAAATTATTAAAATCTTTAGGGCAAGAACTATGCCCTAACCCACCTAGCATAATGCAGAGAGCATCACATACAATAAATATTTGGTTAATGTGTAAATGGATTAACTAAAATACATTTTGTCAAAGGAATTATATAATAAACATATATAAGATTTTTTTCTAATTATTGACTGCCCTTTTAATGTTCATATAGTGGAATTTTGCATGGTTTTTGGCTGCCCAACTTCATTTGAATACTCCCTCTATGTTTAGTTAAAGTTTCCCAAAGGAAACTCCTCTGAAGAAAGTGGGGTCAGAATCTCCTTTTCCTAATATACTTCATCTAGGTTATAAACATGTGATACTGCCAGTTATACTCACTGTATGAAAAGAAAGCAGCAATCAGTAGGCAGGCTAGCATCCACTGTCCAGCATCACCATCATGAACTTCATATCTGGGCATAGTGGGCAGGTACAATATAGTCTTAGGTGGTGTAACTCCCTTCTTGTCCCTGAATATATAGCCTCCAAGCCTAACTCTGATGATCTAGTACATTTCTGATCATCAGATCAAAAAACTTTTAGTGGATTCCTCAACTCCTTAAATTGTAAATTGGGTTCTGTTGCTTGCAACTGAAAATCTAATTAGACATATAGTTACTGACAGTAAGATTGACTCCAAAATACATAGTCCAAGGTGAAGATTTCAAACACAAAAAATAGAAACCAACACTAGAAAGTTTAAAAATGAGAAAATAAAACATCATAATATTGTGTAGTTCCACATATCAGATCCCTCCCAACAAAAAGATGGCAAAACCTGTCTTAATTAAAAAAGAATAAAATCTTTTAAGCAGTTTTCTTTATGGGATCCTTACTTGGCCCATTAATAAATGGCATTTAAACTAATGAAAAGAACAGTAAATTTGGTTATTTAAATAAATAATGGTTTAGGAGGACTACTAGCTGTGAGGTCGTTCAGAATAAAGATAAAAAGTTCATTGATATTTCTGTCCCATTACTTTGTTAATATGGCATACCCAAGGTAGCGGTTTTACACATTATAGAAGCTCTTGTGAAAATTCTGGTGAAATTTTGCATTTGAGACCAAGGTAATTAGATACTTTTCTCTGAACCCATCTTGATATCAATTAATAAATGTGTAGCTATGTAATACTATATATATTTCCAAGATTGAGATCTATTTAGCTTAATCATTATTTTAAAATTATAATTGCCACAGAATATAAAATCAAATATTTTCTTCTGTGATTGATTATATTTTATTTAGTTTCTTCTTTCTTTATCTGGATGGTTATAAGTGCAAGAGAATATAATAACCCATCCTTTAAACTTTTAAAAATTCCTTGGATTGTGTGGTCTTACTCTTTCTTCTATTTTCTCTCCTAAGTTTTGTATTCTTTTACCAATTAGCCTGGCTTTTTTTGTAGTAGAAAACATTTAGTTATCTCTGATCATCAAAATTAGAATCCTATTCCTCAGTCATGTTTTATTTTCCACCACAATTTATATCACGTATTGACCATCTTTTCTCTTTCACTCACCTGAAGAGCTTATCTTATATGCTCTCCTCCAGGCAACAGTGGCATTGGTTCTTAGAGTTGAAAACTATCTCAATTCTTTGTTAGAAAAATGAGTTCCTTTGCAAATGTTGTATTACTTAGTAAAAATGATCCTTTTTTCCAGAAATTAGATTTAAGAAGTAATTTAATGATGAGTTTACGCTAATATTTTGCCATCTGTATCCAGTTATTCCTATTAAACTTGACTTCAAATTTACCATTTTTACTCAAATCAACTGTGAAGTGATGGGAAACAAGTAATTAGATGAGAACAAAAGTGAAAATAAGAGAGGAATGTGCAGTATTAAAACGTAATTTTTTAAAAATTAGTGAATTAAAGTGTTTGATATTTAATCAACTTTTAAGATAGGCTATCATAAAATCATTCAGAGGTTCTTAACTTGTATTGGTGAAATTGTATAGTGGGTCATAGTTCTCTGTAATTAAAGTACTCTACAGGATTGTATAGTTCACAGAAATTTTAAAATTAAAAAGTTGGAATTCTCTAATATTGTTTAATGGAAGAGGAGACTATACTAGTGTGAAATTATTGAGCTTAGAGTCTGAACAAGTGTATTGAAAATCCGACAACACCACTTAAAATCTATAAGCCTTAGTTTGTAAAACACAGATTGTAAAATACAGATTGTACTTCTTTTTAGTTGCAGCACACTGGAGATGAATATGACATAATACATAGGAATGCTATGAATATCAAATGAGATACAGATGATGAAACTGTATTATAAATTATAAAGGCCTATAAAAGTGTAAAGCAGGGTGGGAATTTTTTTTTCTATAAAGGGTCACATAGTAAGTATTTTTGACTTTGCCAGCTTTAGAGCCTCTGTTGTAACTATTCAACTCTTTGTTATAGCCCCCAAGCACGTATAGACAGCACGTAAAGGTCTAATTGTGTTGTGTTCAGTAAGCTTGATTTATGGACACTGAAATTTGAATTTCATATAATTTCTATATGTTACAAAATTTTTATTCTTACTTTTTATTCCCCTTTTTAAACTCTCCCCGCCCCCGCACCCATAATTCAGAACTGTAAAAGTAGTTTTAACTTGCAAACTAATGAAAATACCCAGTGGTTCTTTGTCTTTGGGCTGCAGGCTGTAGTTTTGCTGACCCCTGACATAAAGTATTATAAATGTTGATCTACTAAATTTCCATTACCTCTTCATACCTTTAGAATACACAAAAATCAAGTTTTCTGATTCAATCCAATAATTATTTGACCTTAGTATGTGTTACACACTGCTTTATGACAATGGAGGCCACAAAACCAAATAAAGTGACCCCTACTTTTAAGAAGATTATAACAATGCAGTTGGGAAAACAGCAGTGAAATCAAGGACATAAAGCAGAATATGATATGTTATAAAATATGTTATATTTAAAATATAATAAGAATATGAAAGGACTGACACTGGAAACTTTAATTTCCATTAAATAAATTAAGAGCTAATGGCATAAAAACTGGCCTTTTTGGTCTCATCCTTTCAAATGTTTCTTTTATTTACTGATTAAAGTAGTATTTATAGACTTTGATAGTCCTTTTCCTCAGTAAATTGCTCTTTTCAGTCTGATATTTGAAAACATCTATCACTTCTTAATTCTACAAAATTTCAAAGCTTAAATAATTTTGAATTTTTTCTGCTGTGATAGGGTGGTGACTTGTTGTATCATTTCTGCCTCCTGCATAGTGTTAAAATTCTGTTAATATGAGGCGATGAATTATTTTAGATACAATAGAAGTAAATACTGTCTTTCCACTAGAATGGGAACTACATAATTTTATACATCTGACATAATATCTATTTCAAAGTAATAATGGAAAATTATATTGATGGTAAATAAATATGTTAAGAAAAAATAATATATTATAATTAATATATAGTTATAAATATATTACAGAAAATATCACAAAATTAATCACCATTTACTAGTCTGATCTTTTTATAAAACATTCAAAATTCATAGGCATATCATAGAAAGTATAAGTTATAATATTATTCATAATAGGGATATTTTTCTGCCAACCTTGAAATGACATTGTCTTCAATTCTAGCTCTTAAAATAATAGTGGTAGATAAGATGCTGATAGTACATAGAAAATAAGTGAATAGTAAAAAAGTTTTTAAAAGTAAATAAAATTGCAACTATGCACTATACAGAAAAAAATGGGTATTTATTTTTCAAAGCAAGAATCTGAGAATAAGCTGGCTAAGTATGCAGTCACACAGAGTTTTT
>NW_006773486.1:56886-60260 GCF_000442215.2 Lipotes vexillifer | reverse complement strand
GCGGTACGCGGGCCTCTCACCGTTGCGGCCTCTCCCGTTGCAGAGCACAGGCTCCGGACGCGCAGGCTCAGCGGCCATGGCCCACGGGCCCAGCCGCTCCGCGGCACGCGGGATCCTCCCGGACCGGGGGACGAACCCGCGTCCCCTGCATCGGCAGGCAGACCCCCAACCACTGCGCCACCAGGGAAGCCCCCACACAGAGTTTTGCTTTTCAGTAATGCCAAGTAGTTGAATAAAACAGCAAAGAAATGAAGGAGATGGCTAATTAATGCAAGTTCATTGCAAAAATGTACTTGTGAAGACTGAACATTAACTGGAATAGTTATCATGCTGATAATAATGATTAGTGTAATAAAGCATCAAAATTTCATATTTATTTTTATGTAAGCTTCTTAGATAAAATACTCTAAGATATAAATTGCCTATCCCCAATTCAGAGATGTTAAGTTACTTCTCTGAGTTCACACAAACAGTAATTTGTAAACTTTGGATTGATGTATAGGTTAAACAGAGGCCAAAGGCAATGTTTGTAAGAACTTCTTTTCAGTCCCAGCATCACTATATTCTATGGCTAAACATTGGGATCTTAGAATAAATTTTCCATTCAATAACTACACTAGTTATGTGAATTAATCTAGATAAAAAATAAGCTAAAACATGTATCATTATTCATCTAGCCCAGTGTTTCTCAAAGTTTGTTCCAAGAGTAACCCACAGTTTAACTGATATAGTCTACTTAAACTCTCACATTAGACTGAAACAGATTATTCTGGGGCCAGAAATACTGTTTTAAAAGATACTGCAACTGACTCTTACAAACGTAATTTCTTAAGAATGTAAGCAGCATTTGTTCAAATGTGGATGGGACAGATTCTCTGGTGATAATTCAGCATAGACTTTAGGATTATCTAGGTAAGGGTAGTGCTGATATTCAATTGACCTTTCTGTAGTAGAATCACTGACATTTTTTCCCCATGAAAATGACTTTATGATCCCATAATGTGAATGCAAGCAATGAACTACTGAAAGCTGGGATTTCTGTTTTTTATTCTCCAGACAAATTGCTATAGATAAATACAGTAAAATTTTCTGGTAAATGAAAATATACCTGTGAAATTAGACAAGTAAAAAATGTAATGTAAGATGCTTATGGAATTTTAAGTGTGAAAGAATATCTTGCACACAATTTTGAGAGGAGACAACTGAAATAATGTTTTAATTGATTACATAGTTCATAAAAGACAGCTCACTTCTTAAACTCCTAAGTCTCCATTGGCTTCAATCTCTTCAACTTTAAAATCAGGCCAGGGTTGTTCTAGGGAGTATCTATAATTCCCATCAGTTTTTATTACCAGTGATTCTATGACTGAACCAACCCCGAGTTTTTTCTCCTTTCTTCTCCTAAATCTCCATAAGTTAACTGAATATTCCCCTGCTTTAAGTAGCTAGATTATTAACCTTTCATATGAAGAACTAGTATTTGTTTAGTATCACAAGAATTTTTTCTTCCCTATGTTCATACCAGCGCTAGCTGGAAATGCTTGATGATCTTGACCATTTTGATGAATACAGAGCACTGAAATATCTGCATTTTTATTATATTTATGATAACATAAATGAAACGGTGTCAATTATTGGGTATGAATAAATACACTAATTTAAGCTAGATAGTTAATGATCGATTCTTCACACTACAGTACCATGTGTATCTATTGCCTGCTTTAGGGCATTAGATTTCTGAAAGGATGTTTGCAACTGAAGAAGAGCCCTAGAACTTAAAAATTTTTTAAAGGGGAAAAAAAAGCTTATCTAAAACATCTGCATTTTGCTGCTTGAGGCTAACTTTACCTTCCTTCAGAGGCCCAATTGATATTTTGGGCGTTTTGAAGGCATCTTCCAAAATTGTTACACAGGTGGAATCTCCACTGACAAGAATGGGCATTTGGCAAAACAAGCATCAAAGATCATGCCCCAGAGAAAAAAGCCAAGGAGCTTGACAAGCCTTACAGAAGTTTGGGCAAGAAAATAAACTACCTGTCAATCCAACTGGATGCAACTGTAATAATAATTATTCTTCTACAAAATGTGGTTTTGTCAAATGGTCTATTCTACCTGTGCTAAACAGTTTCCATTTTGTTCCTATTGTATCAGATGTACAAAGTGTCTTATGTGTTCCCATAACAACTAAATGTAATGCCATATTTTATAAATGTTCTATAAGTCCTGTAATATTATTAAGTATTTTTTAAGACTAGTCCTGGGTATTAGCTGTCATTTTGAAAAGTGCATGGCAGAAATCTGATTTATAATGCTGTGTGAAATTTAATCTGATGTGGGAAATTATGGAAACCATATAAAGTCTAAATATAAATAGATTTTAAATCTTACTCTTCCTAGTAACCTTCATATAAGATTATCAACCTTTGTAATTATGCCAAAAGCTATTTTAAAAGTCTGTTTATCTATGCTACATAAGATGCAAATGTATATATGTCACTGTCATTTGCATTAAAATTGATAATATAGTTTATCAATATGTAGCTAAAAGTCCTTTTAGACTGAAAAATTGAGAAGTTCATTTTAAAGTAAATGGGTTTGAATCATATTGGTACTCTGCCTTCCTGACTTTCTATATATTAGAAACATCCTATCTGAGATGGTGCATAGCAGTGTGATCTTCTAGGTAGTTTACAATCCAGCAGGTGGCCATTATGAATTGATAAATATAGTGCCAAGATTTCTGAATTCATTGACAGCTTCTGATCTCTTATTATCTCTGGAGATTTGCTAACCTGTAGAATAGATTTAAGCAAAGTCCCACAAGCTCAATCAAATAATAGTACAAAAAATTCATTAATAGGTCACCTTTAGTTTTTATTTGATATTATTGTATGCTGGCCTAACATTCCTTTTTTCTTGCTAAGTTATTTAGCTAGTATCACCAATTTACAAAATCAGTTTGATTAATAAAAATAGAGAAGAGCTAGTCTTTTCTTTAAATATCAAGTGAGTATGTGTCTACAATGCCAGATAATTTTTACCTTAAAGAATAAGAAGTGTTTTAAAAGCAGAGGGTAAATGTCAAGAAAACAAATTCTGAGAAATTCTGCAGAATGGATAGTCAGTAGGTGAGCACAGAACATCAGATAATTCAGAAAAGCAATGATTTAAAAGTCACGCTTAAAGGTTTCCTGCACCTATCCTTATTGTAATGATTAAAATTCAAAAGATTAAAATTTTAGGAGTTTTCCCAAGTGCATTTGAGCAATTTTTAAATGAATTATTAAATACACAAAATATACCATTCATTGTCCTTGCCAAAAGAGACATACTGTACACAACTACAAGTTCCCTTTATCTCCTGTTCCAAGTCT
>NW_006773486.1:56182-56876 GCF_000442215.2 Lipotes vexillifer | reverse complement strand
TCTTTCCCTCCTATCCAGAAGTAGACTCTCCTAAATGTTTAGTAGAGACTGACTAGGGTCCTTACTCTGCATTAATATAATGTATGCATTTATGTGATATATCTATTGATATTCTATATCAATAATTTTAAAAACATAAATGAGGTCCTTTTCATTGTATCATTGCATAACTTGCTGTTTTCACTTGTTAATATATGTAAATAATGTGTTAAACAAACATTATGTGGGATTGTAATCAAAATATAGCTTTATTGTTTTTCCTCTCCCTTTTTCTTTAAAATTTGTTCTCTGAGGGTGAATATACCCTGCAGCTTGATGAAGATTTAGACAGTCCCAAGACTGAGCTGATCATTCTCTGATGATAAAATATGCTTTGTTCACTTTCTCATAAAAAATTCTCAATTTTGAAAATAATATATCCAGGCCTATGTGATAGTCAACATTTTGCAATTGTTTAGCTTTAAATTTTATCTTAACCATTTGGCATTGGCCCAGGCTGAAGCTTCAGGGGAAAGAAAGCAGGATGCTTCTGTTTTCTTAATATAAACTTAATACCTCCAAGCTCATCTCTTCCCCCACTGGCCAGCTGCAAATCCAGCCAGCCATTTGTCAAGTAGTGGGAGGGAGGAGATGAAAGGAGATTGACAGTTCTTATTTGGTTTTGCAGTTTGAACTTTCTGAGGCTGACAGATAA
>NW_006773486.1:11805-56172 GCF_000442215.2 Lipotes vexillifer | reverse complement strand
TCTTTCCCTCCTGGCACACTTTCCTGGGCATTTTACAGGCTCCCAGCTGGATGCCTCTTTGCAGTACTCTTGACTAATGTGAGGCATCTTGGAGCTCTCTGAGTCATGTATTTTAGCCTTCTTTCACTCCTGGACATTTTGCTGTTTACCTCCATCTCTATCCACTGAGGTCTCCCCTCAGGCAGCACTCTTAGACAAGATACAAGGTGATCCCACAACCGTGCTCTCTCTTACATGCCCCAAAGCTGATCGAAAGGAAGAACTTGGGGTCCCCTTTTACCTACAAATGCTGAACTTGCAAGGGCAGTAGGAAAAGCCCTCTAGCTGTCATAGTGTAATGCACCATCTTCCAAATTGCAGAAAAACACTTCTAAAGTTCTCCCAGTGGTTCTTTTTATAGCGACCTTCAAAAGGCTTGGGGGTAAAAAACAGCATCATAATCCTTAAATGCATTTACTCCTGGACCAGCTAAAAATAGGTGGAATTGTTGGATCCTGGGATGTGTACATTTTACATTGTCATAGAATGCAGTAAATTATTTCACTAAATAATTTTGTTAATTTATATTAGCAACATTTGAGAGTGTCTATTTCCCCATATTCTTTATTTATTTATAAATTTATCTATTTAATTTTTTTTTTTTTGCATTTTCATTAGGGTAACAATTCCTAAGTCCTCCATTACAGTTAAAAAATTGAATATCAGTGAAGAATAAGAAAACAATATTAATAGTTACTCTGGTATTTTTTGTGAAGTGAGAATTTGCTCTCTATATTTTGTATGATGCTATATTATTCACTCTAAAATGCTATCAGTTTTATAGCCATTTAAAAATAACGTTTAGGAGGACCTTCAAGATGGTGGAGGAGTAAGACATGGAGATCACCTTCCTCCTCACAAATATGTCAAAAATACATCTACATGTCTGGGCTTCCCTGATGGCGCAGTGGTTGAGAATCTGTTTGCCAATGCAGGGGATACAGGTTCGAGCCCTGGTCTGGGAAGATCCCACATGCCACGGAGCAACTGGGCCCGTGAGCCACAACTACTGAGCCTGCGCATCTGGAGCCTGTGCTCCGCAACGAGAGAGGCCGCGACAGTGAGAGGCCCGCGCACCGCCATGAAGAGTGTTCCCCACTTGCCACAACTAGGGAAAGCCCTCGCACAGAAATGAAGACCCAACACAGCCAAAAAATAAATAAATTAATTAAAAAAAAAAAATACATCTACATGTGGAACAACTCCTACAGAACACCTACTGAACACTGGCAGAAGACCTGAGACTTCCCAAAAGGCAAGAAACTCCCCATGTACCTGGGTAGGGCAAAAAAAAAAGGAAAAATAGAGACAAAAGAATAAGGATGAGACCTGCACCTCTGGGAGGGAGATGTGAAGGAGGAAATGTTTCTGCACACTAGGAAGCCCCTTCACTGGTGGAAACGGAGGTGGGGTGGGAGGGGGGAAGCTTCGAAGACACAAGCTTCCCACACAGAGGATCAGTACTGACAAGCACTAACCAGCCTGGGAGACTTGTCTGCTCACCTGCAGGTGGGGCGGGTGAGGGCTGGGAGCTGAGGTTCAGGCTTCGGAGGTCAGATCCCAGGGAGAGGACTGGGGTTGGCTGTGTGAACACAGCCTGAATGGGGCTAGTGCACCACAGCTAGCCGGGAGGGAGTCCAGGAAAAAGTCTGGAACTGCTGGAGAGGCAAGAGACCATTGTTTCAGGGTGCATGAGGAGAGGGGATTCAAAGCACTGGCTAAACAAGCTGCAGAGATGGGCACGAGCCACTGCTATCAGCATGGACAACAGAGACGGGCATGAGATGCTAGGGCTGCTGCTGTTAAGCCACCAAGAAGCCTGTGTGCAAGCACAGTTCACTATCCACACCACCCCTCCTGGGAGCCTGTGTAGGCCGCCACTGCCAAGGTCCCGAGATCCAGGGACAAGTTCCCTGGGAGAACACACGGCATGCCTCAGGCTGTTGCAACGTCATGCCGACTTCTACTGCCACAGGCTTGTCCCGCATTCCGTACCCCTCCCTCCTCCCAGACTGAGTGAGCCAGAGCTCCCAAATCAGCTGCTCCTTTGACCCAGTCCTGTCTGGGTGAAGAACAGATGTCAGAGGGTGACCTACATGCAGAGGCGAGGCCAACTCCAAAGCTGAACCCCAGGAGCTGTGCGAACAAAGAAAACAAAGGGAAATTTCTCTGAGCAGCCTTAGGAGCAGTGGATTAAATCTCCACAATCAACTTGATGTACTCTGCATCTGTGGAATACCTGAATAGACAAAGAATCATCCCAAAACTGAGGCAGTGGACTTTGATAGCAACTGTAGACTTGGGGTTTGCTTTCTGCGTCTAATTTGTTTCTAATTTTATTTTTATTGTAGTTTCATATTTAGAGCTTATTATCATTGGTAGATTTGTTTATTGATTTGGTTGCTCTCTTCCATTTATATATATATATATACATTTTTTTTTTTTTCCTTTTTCACTTTTTGTGAGTGTGTATGGTTATGCTTCTTTGTGTGATTTTGTCTGTATAGGTTTTCTTTTATCATTTGTCCTAGGGTTTGTTCTGTCTGTTTTTTTTTTTTTTAGTATACTTTTTAGCGCTTGTTATCATTGGTGGATTTGTGTATTGGTTTGGTGGCTATCGTCTTCTGTTTTTTAAATTACTTTTTAATTTTTTATACTTTAATAATACTTTTCTATTTTAATAACCTTATTTATTTTATTATTTTCTCTTTCTTTCTTTTTTTTCCTTTTTCTCCCTTTTCTTCTGAGCTGTGTGGCTGACAGGGTCTTGCTGTGCTGGCCAGGTGTCAGGCCTGAGCCTCTGAGGTGGGAATGCTGAGTTCAGGACATTTGTCCACCAGGGACTTCCTGGCCCAGCGTAATATCAATCAGCAAGAGCTCTCCCAAAGATCTCCCTCTAAATGCTAAAACCCAGCTCCACTCAACAACCAGCAAGTTCCAGTGCTGGACACCCCATGCCAAACAACTAGCAAGATAGGAACACAACCCTACCTATTAGCAGAGAGGCTACCTAAAATCATAATAAGTTCACAGACACCTCAAAACATACCACTGTATGCAGTACTGCCCACCAGAAAGACAAGATCCAGCCTCATCCATGAGAACACAAGCACCAGTCCCCTCCACTAGGAAGCCTACACAACCCACTGAACCAAACTTACCCACTGGGGGCAGACACCAAAAACAATGGGAACAAAGAACCTGCAGTGGAGACCCCAAACACAGTAAGTTAAGCAAAATGAGAAGATAGAGAAATACACAGCACATGAAGGGGCAAGGTAAAACCCCACCAGACCAAACAAATGAAGAGGAGGAAATAGGCAGTCTACCTGAAAAATAATTCAGAGTAATGATAGTAAAGATATCCAAAATCTTGGAAATAGAATGGAGAAGATACAAGAAACACTTGACAAGGACCTAGAAGAACTAAAGAGCAAACAATGATGAACAGCACAATAAATGAAATAAAAAATACTCTAGAAGGAATCAATAGCAGAATAACTGAGGCAGAAGAACTGATAAGTGATCTGGAAGATAAAATAGTAGAAATAACTACCACAGAGCAGAATAAAGAAAAAGAGAATGAGAAGAATTGATGGTAGTCTCAGAGGCCTCTGGGACAACATTAAACGCACCAAAATTCGAATTATAGGGGTCCCCGAAGAAGAGAAAAAAAGGGACTGAGAAAATATTTGAAGAGATTATAGTCAAAAACTTCCCCAACGTGGGAAAGGAAATAGTCAATCAAGTCCAGGAAGCACAGAGAGTCCCATACAGGATAAATCCAAGGAGAAACACACCAAGACATATACTAATCAAACTATCAAAAATTAAATACAAAGAAAAAATATTAAAAGCAACAAGGGAAAAGCAACAAATACCATACAAGGGAATCACCAAAATGTTAACAGCTGATCTGTCAGCAAAAGCACTGAAAACCAGAAGGGAGTGGCAGGACATATTTAAAGTGATGAAAGGGAAAAACCTACAACAAAGATTACTCTACCCAGCAAGTATCTCATTCAGATTCGACAGAGAAATTAAAACCTTTACAGACAAGCAGAAACTAAGAGAATTCAGCACCACCACCAAAGCAGCTTTACAACAAATGCTAAAGGAAGTTCTCTAGGCAGGAAAAACAAGGGAAGGAAAAGACCTGCAATAGCAAACCCAAAACAATTAAGAAAATGGTAATAGGAACATACATATCGATAATTACCTTAAATGTAACTGGATTAAATGCTCCAACAAAAGACATAGACTGGCTGAATGAATACAAAAACAAGACCCATATATATGCTGGCTACAAGAGACCCACTTCAGACCTAGGGACACATACAGAATGAGAGTGAGGGGATGGAAAAAGATATTCCATGCAAATGGAAATCAAAAGAAAGCTGGAGTAGCAATTCTCATATCAGGCAAAGTAGACTCTAAAATAAAGACTATTACAAGAGACAAAGAAGGACACTACATAATGATCAAGGGATCTAACTGGCATTAATGGCTTTAGAGATTTTCTTAAAAATCTCTATGAACATTCTATGACAGAAGGTCATCTGAGAGTCTTAAACCTCAGATACCCTTACATTAAACATAACATATATTAAACTTATACAGAGAAAGAGCATGTATAATTTGGTTAATGTAATAGAGATCAATTTCTTCCTATTGGGGCTTGAATTGTTTCCCAGTAGCTCCCTTTCATGTATCTTTTTTCCCTCTTATCCTATCATTTTTTCACCACTCAAAAATAAATTTTGTAATATTTAAACAAGGAAACACGAGCATGTATGATGCTCCCTATTCTGCATTGCTGTTACTTCTTTGTTTAACCATTTATTTGTTTCAGGTGCTGTGGTTTAAACAGGTGTTTCCACTGAAGTATACCCTGGAGCACCCCAGTGTGAACATAGGAGAGCACAGGCACAATGCCATAACTACACAAAAAGGAAGCAAGTGGGCATAGTGCACACTGCAAATATGCAGAATGACAAGAAAAAGATCACCATTTCTTCATCTGTGGCAAGCTTTTTTTAATCTAGAAATCAGATTTTATTGGGAAAAATAGTTCATGACTGTAACAATGATTTTCTATATTTCTTTCCCATATATGGATAGAAATGCTTACAGAGAACGTAGGAGGAATTTTCTCATTGAGTTTATATTTAAACATATTTTCCCCAAATTAGCATTTTGACTTAATGACAGTACAAAAATAAGACATATTCTTCCTCTATGTTAATCAGAATATGAAGTAATATGAAGAAACATATTTTTACAACTAAAGTATAAAGAGTGTTGTAGGTGTATATATCTGTTTCCCTTAAATATAATCTAAACACAGGACTAACATTTCTCATTAGTCTCCTAAAATGCATTTCAGTTACCAGTTAATGCTGAATGTCTCTACTCTGTATATATACAAACACATATGCATTACAGACACATGGGTGGATAAAATAAATAAATCTAAGAAATCCTCAAACATATTCTAGGAATATAATATTATTTTGATATCATTAAAGACTTCCAAATGTTTAAAAATTATACTACAATACTTCCATTTAACTCCATACTACCTAAGTGGATTAAGCTCTTTGTAATACTTTGTAAGTAAGAAAACCAATAATTAACTGTTTTTTTTAAACGATTTATACTCACTTTATATTGCAAGGCTATAGCCATAAGTAGAAAAAGTGTTATTTACTTTGCACAGTATTTGAGATCTGTTTTATCAGTGAAAAAAAATTCATTAGATTACACTTCATAGTACAATTTTGATAGAGGGAAAAATATGTTCAGCTTTTAAAAGTTTCCTGTGTATTTATATGCTCAGATAAGCACAAAAGTACTTTTGTTTAAGATCTCCTACATGACATGTAAATGGTCTTTATAAAGCAATGCTTGATTTGCTCTATTTGAAATTAAATTCTTGTGACTTTGGGTCAGTCTACTAGATAGGAACATGACATCTGACATATTGAATCAGTCCATTGCTCCCTCAAGTAGACTATTTTGCTTCCAATAATAGTCTATAAAATGAGACTTGAGAGAAAAATAAAGTATATTGCACACTGTGAATTTTGAAAGAGCTTACCTAATGCTCTCGATTCAGCCTCATGTAGGCATTTCACTGTGAACTTTTAAGGTGAGAGCAATGCAATATTTTCACATTTCCTTTACCATGGAAGTACTTCAAGTGAACTTCTTATTTCTAACTAACAGCAATTAATGTGGTAAACTTTTGTTATTTTTATTAGATTGTACATTTATAATGTTATAAAAGTGATAATTTAATGTGTAACTATGTATCCAGTAAAAGTCTGAAGTACAATAGTTGTTTTGATGGTGATTATTTTTTTGGAAATGTTTTTGCAGCTCTAAATAGATTGGGTTATTCTAAACTGAACAGTGTTCTTTTCATCTAATCTTTTTTTGACGAAAAAGTTGGCTGCTACTCAGCATTATCAAAGAGCATCTACCTACCTCACTTATAAGAAAGCCTTAAAATATAGGTAGGAAATTGAGGAATATATGTTTAGGGCAATCTTAATATGTTTATCTCCTAGATATGGCTGATGCATGTTTATTTCAATAGCAAGAAACTACATTAACCTAAAGTTGAAAATATTTCCATAGTTTATACTGACACCAAGATCAATCATACCCCAACTCAGCTCAAGTAGCACTGAATTGTAGATCCTGGAAGCTGAAGCAAAGTGACTTCATTTATCATATTATAGTCACAAAAATGAATATTTCACAATATCTCATTTAGAGAGCCACTTCAAAGAGTAACAGATAATTATATGAAATACATGAGAAATAATAGAGGTTATGTATCCATTCAATATAGATTTTTGAAAACTATATATAATGTTTTCCCAATAATTTATATTGGGTCAGACATAATATTTTTTACTTTGTCTCCTCATTAATTTAGGTACAGAAAGTAATTATTATGAATATAGAATTAATTTTTCTCATGGAATTCTTGGAATAAAAAAATCAACATTTTTTTTTTTCCCTAGAAATAACATTGTACTATCATGCTCTGCACTACGATTCTTAAGGTCAGGGAATCTGAGAACACATGATTGTTTCAATCATATTATTTTGGGTGAAGTATGGTAATAACCAGGTACCGATCAAGAGAAAGAGAGCTGGCACATTTAAATGTTCAATATACTCACAGTTCCCTGGGGAGAGCACAGCAGGCAGGGACACTCAAGGGAAGCACTGGAGTCGGCCACAGGCAGAGAGAGAAGGGAGAACTGTGGGCAAGCACCTTTTAGTGGTTTCTGTGGAAAGAAAAGGAAAAAGCAAGGCAAACAGATTCAGATTTGATTCACTATGTTTGAAAGTAGCACCCCCATGATACTCATATTCATGGTGACTGTTAGAGCATATAGTTTAAAACTATCTGAGGACTCCGTATATCTATGAGTGAGTCATAATATGGTTAAGGGTAACTAATAGTCCTTAGGGGAATGTTAAAGAATCCATTTGCAGAAATTAAAAGTATGATTAATACAATGATATACCCATCCTTAAATATCATTATTCTTCTAATGAATATGAATATAATTCACATATAAATTAGAAATACAATTTATTCATGCATTTTAAATAAGTTTTTATCTGCTCCATGCATTGTTGTAAATAAAGGTTCCTTTCCACTTTTACTATTCATTTTTTCAACTTGTTTTACAAAAATGCCCATAGAATTTCTGCCTCCTACTAAAGAAAATGTAAAGGCTAGATTAGATAATTGTGTGAAAAATGTTCCGATATTTTAAGAAAATCTATTTCTTATTAGCAGAATCTTCCTGGGCCCTGGGTGAACTGTGACTTTTTTCAACTGATATATAGATGATCTCTTATATTATTCTGAAAAACTTTTAGTCTATTTGGTTCTCGATAAGAGTTACTTTTAAAAAGTCAATATAAAAGTGACTTCACTTGCATTAATATATGAAATATTGTATAAAAACCTCAGATTAAATTAAAAAGAACTAGTGTTCATTAACCTTTCCAAAATAGAAAACTGAAGTTAAGTAGGTACCAATAAGGCACCCAGAGTTTTTGTTTACTTTCTCTTTCTTATCTCCCATTCTATCAATTTCTATATGTCATTTAGCAATTGGTTTAGATAGAGATATTCAGCAGAGAAGTAAATAAGGGTGTAGTAACTTAAGTACTAAATAAGACAACTCATTCCATTGTTATTCATTCATTCCAAATTATTCTCTCCTATGACTTCCAGACTATATCATCTGGACTAGTCACCATTTTCTTGAAAAGAAGACTATCTTAAAAGCCTATAGCATTTAAATTGTATCAGTGCATATGTTTTGGGTCCTCATGCAAATTTTAAGGAGATTGAGTCTGATCTATCTATAAGACTTGCTATAATCTGGAGTCAATCAGCTTTCTTTACATACACGCATGCTTCCCTTGTTCTCAGACTGCCTCATTCCCCACTCACTTCCCACTCCCCACTCTCTTCCTATATTGGATGGCTAATGTTCATCATTCAGGCCTCAACTAAAATGTCAACTCTTCAGAATCAACCTCCCAAACTACTTGCTCTATACAAGTCCCCTTCTCTTTTCTATCATGGCACCCTATTCATTTTCTTTATGATATCATAATTTTAGATATCACTCATATGTATGTCTTTTGTTTGTTTGTTTCTTGATATAGTCTTCCTCACAAATGAAAAATTCCATATATCAGGAAGTGTTTGCAACACTGAATACGAGGCTTAGCAATGTGCTTGATTTTAACAACATTAATTTTGAAATGATTAATGCAAGTTACTGAAATAGTTGGTGTGGGGAAAAGGAAAGAAGTAATCTGATTATTTGAGGAATGCAGTTATTAGTCTATATTTATTGATTAGATGGAACAAATATATTAAAAGATCTTCTAAATATATTTCTTCGTGACTACAGAAAGTACAGGGCAGCAATGTTTTTTTTTTAAACATCTTTATTGGCGTATAATTGCTTTACATTGTTGTGTTACTTGCTGCTGTATAACAAAATGAATATGCTGTATGTATACATATATCTCCATATCCCCTCCCTCTTACATCACCCTCCCACCCTCCTTATCCCACCCCTCTAGGTGGTCACAAAGCACCGAGCTGATCTTCCTGTGCTATGCTGCTGTTTCCCACTAGCTATCTATTTTATATTTGGTAGTGTATATATGTCAGTGTCACTCTCTCACTTCGTCTCAGCTTCCCCTTCCCCTTCCCATTGTCCTCAAGTGCATTATCTATGTCTGCATCTTTATTCCTGTCCCACCCCTAGGTTCTTCAGAACCATTTTTTTTTCTTTTTTAGAATCCATATATATGTGTTAGCATACAGTATTTGTTTTCCTCTTTCTTACATACTTCACTCTGTATGACAGACTCTAGGTCCATCCACCTCATTACAAATAATTCAATTTTGTTTCTTTTTATGGGTGAGTAATATTCCATTATATACATTATATATATGTGACACATCTTCTTTATCCATTCATCTGTTGATGGACACTCGGTTGCTTCCATGTCCTGGCTATTGTAAATAGTGTTGCAATGAACATTGTGGTACATGATTCTTTTTGAATTATGGATTTCTCAGGGTATATACCCAGTAGTGGGATGGCTGGGTCATATGGTAGTTCTAGTTTCAGTTTTTTAAGTAACCTCCATACTATTTTCCATAGTGACTGTATCAATTTACATTCCCACAAAAAGTGCAAGAGGGTTCCCTTTTCTCCACACCCTCTCCAGCATATATTGTTGTAGATTTTTTAATCATGGCCATTTTGACTGGTGTGAGGTGATATCTCATTGTAATTTTGATTTGCATTTCTCTAATGATTAATGATATTGAGCATTCTTTCATGAGTTTATTGGCAATCTGTATATCTTCTTTGGAGAAATGTCTATTTAGGTCTTCTGCCCATTTTTGGATTGGGTTGTTTTTTTTTTCATATTGAGCTGCATGAGCTGCTTGTAAATTTTGGAGATTAATCCTTTGTCAGTTGCTTCATTTGAAAATATTTTCTCCCATTCTGAGAGTTGTCTTTTCATCTTGTTTATGGTTTCCTTTGCTGTGCAAAACTTTTAAGTTTCATTAGGTCTCATTTGTTTATTTTTGTTTTTATTTCCATTACTCTAGAAGGTGAGTCAAAAAGGATCTTACTGTGATTTATGTCATAGAGTGTCTGCCTATGTTTTCCTCTAAGACTTTTAAAGTGTCTGGTCTTACATTTAGGTCTTTAATCCATTTTGACTTTTTGTTTATGGTGTTAGGGAGTGTTCTAATTGCATTGTTTTACAGGTAGCTGTCCAGTTTTCCCAGCACAACTTATTGAAAAGGCTGTCTTTTCTCCATTGTATATACTTGCCTCCTTTACCAAAAATAAGGTGAACATATGTGCATGCATTTATCTCTGGGTTTTCTATCCTTTTCCATTGATCTATATTTCTGTTTTTGTGCCAGTTCCATACTCTCTTGATTACTGTAGCTTTGTAATATAGTCTGAAGTCAGGGACCCTGATTCCTCCAGCTCCGTTTTTCTTTCTCAAGATTGCTTTGACTATTCAGGGTCTTTTGTGTATCCATACAAATTGTAAAATTTTATTTCTAATTCTGTGAAAAATGCCATTGGTAGTTTGATAGGGATTGCATTGAATCTGTAGATTGCTTTGGGTCATATAGTCATTAACACAATGTTGACTCTTCCAATCCAAGAACATGTTATATCTCTCCATCTGTTTGTATCATCTTTAATTTCTATCATCAGTGTCTTACAGTTTTCTGCATACAGGTCTTTTGTCTCTATAGGTAGGTATATTCTTAGGTAATTTATTCTTTATTTTTGCAATGGTAAATGACAGTACTTCCTTAATGTCACTTTCAGATTTTTCATCATTAATGTATAGGAATGCAAGAGATTTCTGTGCATTAATTTTGTATCCTGCTACTTTATCGAATTCATTGATTAGCTCTAGTAGTTTTCTGGTAGCATCATTAGGATTCTCTATGTATTAGTATCATGTCATCTGCAAACAGTGACAGCTTTACTTCTTTTCTGATTTAGATTCCTTTTATTTCTTTTTCTTTTCTGAATGCTGTGGCTAAAACTTCATAAACAATGTTGAATAATAGTGGTGAGAGTGGGCAACCTTGTCTTGTTCCTGATCTTAGTGGAAATGGTTTCAGTGTTTCAGCATTGAGGATGATGTTGGCTGTGGGTTTGTCATATATGGCCTTTTTATTATGTTGAGGTAAGTTCCCTCAATGCCTACATTCTGGAGGGTTTTTATCATAAATTGGTGTTGAATTTTGTTGAAAGATTTTTCTGCATCTATTGAGATGATCACATTCAATTTGTTAATATGGTGTATCACATTGATTTGTGTATACTGAAGAATCCTTGCATTCCTGGAATAAACCTCCCTTGGTCCTGATGTATGATCCTTTTAATGTGCTGTTGGATTCTGTTTGCTAGTATATTGTTGAGGATTTTGCATCTATGTTCATCAGTGATATAGGCCTGTAGTTTTCTTTCTTTGTGACATCTTTGTCGGGTTTTGGTATCAGGGCGATGGTGGGCTCATAGAATGAATTAGGGAGTGTTCCTCCCTCTGCTATATCTTAGAGGCTTTTGAGATAGATAGGTGTCAGCTCTTCTCTAGAAGTTTGATAGAATTTGCCTGTGAAGCCATCTGGTCCTGGGCTCCTGTTTGTTGGAAGGTTTTTAATCACAGTTTCAATTTCAGTGCTTGTGATTGGTCCGTTTATATTTTCTATTTCTTTCTGGTTCAATCACGGAAGGTTGTGCTTTTCTAAAGATTTGTCCATTTCTTCCAGGTTGTCCATTTTATTGGCATAGAGTTGCTTGTAGTAATCTCTCATGATCCTTGGTATTTCTGCATTGTCAGTGTTTACTTCTGCTTTTCCATTTCTAATCTATTGATTTGAGTCTTCTCCCCTTTTTTCTTGATGAGTCTGGCTAATTATTAATCAATTTTGTTTATCTTCTCAAAGAACCAGCTTTTATTCTTATTTCTCTTTGCTATTGTTTCCTTCATTTCTTTTTCATTTATTTCTGATCTGATATTTATGATTTCTTTCCTTCTGCTAACCTTAGCGTTTTTTTGTTCTACTTTCTCTAATTGCTTTAGTTGTAAGGTTAGGTTGTTTATTTCACATGTTTCTTGTTTCTTAAGGTAGGATTGTATTGCTACAAAACTTCCCTCTTAGAACTGCTTTTGCTGCATCCCATAGGTTTGGGTGATTGTGTTTTCATTGTCATTTGTTTCTAAGTATTGTTTGATTTCCTCTTTGAATGCTTCAGTGATCTCTTGGTTATTAAGTAGTGTATTGTTTAACCTCCATGTGTTTGTATTTCTTACAGAATTTTTCCTGTAATTGATATCTAGTCTCATAGCATTGTGGTCGGAAAAGGTACTTGATACGATTTAAATTTTCTTAAATTATCCAAGCCTTGATTTGTGACCCAAGATATCATATATCCTGTAAAATATTCCATGAGCACTTGAGAAGAAAGTGTATTCTGTTGCTTTTAGGTGGAACATCCTATAAATATCAGTTAAGTCCATCTTTGTTAATGTATCATTTAAAGCCTGTGTTTCCTTATTTATTTTCATTTTGGATGATCTTTCCATTGGTGAAAGTGGGCTGTTAAAATCCCCTACTATGATTGTGTTACTGTCGATTTCCCCTTTTATGGCTGTTAGCATCTGTCTCAGGTATTGAGGTGCTCCTATTCTGGGTGCCTAAACGTTTACAATTGTTATATCTTCTTCTTGGATTGATCCCTTGATCATTATGTAGTGTCCTTCTTTGTCTCTTGTAACAGTCTTGATTTTAGAGTTTATTTTGTCTGTTATGAGAATTGCTACTCCAGCTTTCTTTTGATTTCCATTTGCATTGAATATCTTTTTCCATCCCCTCACTTTCAGTCTGTATGTGTCCCTAGGTCTGAACTTGGTCTCTTGTAGACAGCATATACACAGGAGTTGTTTTTGTATCCATTCAGCCAGTCTATGTCTTTTGGTTGGAGCATTTAATCCATTTATATTTAAGGTAATTATCAATATGTATGTCCCTATTACCACTTTCTTAATTGTTTTAAGTCTGTTATTGTAGGTCTTTTCTTTCCCTTATGTTTCCTGCCTAGAGAAGTTCCTTTAGCATTTGTTATAAAGCTGGTTTGGTGGTGCTGAATTCTCTTAGCTTTTGCTTGTTTATAAAGGTTTTAATTTCTCCATTGAATCTGAATGAGATCCTTGTTGGGTAGAGTAATCTTGCTTGTTATTTTTTTCCCTTTCATCACTTTAAACATGTCCTGCCACTCCCGTCTGACTTGCTGAGTTTCTGCTGAAAGATCAACTATTAACCTTATGGAGATTACTTTGTACGTTATTTGTTGTTTTTCCCTTGCTGCTTTTAATATTTTTTCTTTGTATTTAATTTTTGATAGTTTGATTAATATATGTCTTGGCATGCTTCACCTTGGATTTTCCTGTATGGGACTCTGCTTCCTGGACTTGATTAACTATTTCCTTTCCCATATTAGGGTAGTTTTCAACTATAATCTCTTCAAATATTTTCTCAGTCCCTTTCTTTTTCTCTTCTTTATCTGGGACTCCTATAATTCACATGTTGGTGTGTTTATTGTTGTCTCAGAGGTCTCTGAGACTGTTCTCAATTCTTTTCATTCTTTTTTCTTTATTCTGCTCTGCAGTAGTTATATCCACTATTTTATCTTCCAGGTCACTTATCAGTTCTCCTGCTTCAGTCATTCTGCCATTGATTCCTTCTGGAGAATTTTAAATTTCATTTATTGTGCTGTTCATCACTGTTTGTTTGTTGTTTGGTTCTTCTAGGTCCTTGTTAATACTTTCTTTTATTTTCTCCATTCTATTTCCAAGATTTTGGATCATATTTATTCTCATTAATCTGAATTCTTTTTCAGGTAGGCTCCCTATTTCCTCTTCATTTGTTTGGTCTGGTGGGTTTTTACCTTGCTCCTTCATCTGCTGTGTGCTTCTCTGTCTTCTCATTTTGCTTAACTTACTGCATTTGGGGTCTCCTTTTTGCAGGCTGCAGGTTCATCATTTCTGTTGTTTTTTGTGTCTGCTCCCAGTGGCTAAGGTTGGTTCAGTGGTTTGTGTAGGCTTCCTGGTGGAGGGGACTAGTGCCTGTTTTCTGTTGGATGAGGCTGGATCTTGTCTTTCTGGTGGGCAGCTCCACATCTGGTGGTATGTTTGGGGGTACCTGTGACATTATTATGATTTTAGGCAGCCTCTACTAATGGGTGGCATTGTGTTCCTGTCTTGGCAGTTGTTTGACATAGGGTGTACTGCACTGTAGCTTGCTGGTCGTTGAGTGGAGCTGGGTCTTGGCATTGAGATGGAGATCTCTGGAAGAGTTTTGCTGTTTGATATTACGTGGAGCTGGGAGATCTCTGGTGGACCAATGTCCTGAACTCGGCTCTCACACCCCAGAGGCACAGGCCTGATGCCTGGCTAGATGACCAAGACCCTGTCATCCACAGCCCAGATTAAATGGAGAAAAAAAGAAAGAAAGAAAAATAAATAAAATAAAATAAAATAAAATAAATTATAATAAAAAATAATTGTTAAAAATAAAAAAATTAAAAAGTAATTAAGAAAAAGTAAGAAATAAAGAAAGAAGAGAGCAACTAAGCCCCAAAACAAATCCACCAATGATAACAAGAGCTAAAAACTATACTAAAAAAAACAAAAACTATAACAAAAAAAATGGACAGACAGAACCCTAGGACTAATGGTAAAAGCAAAGCTATACAGACAGAATGACACACAGAAATATAGACATACACACTCACAAGAAGAGAAAAAGGAAAAAAAAAATTATCTCTTTGTTCCCAAAGTCCACTGCCTCAGTTTGGGGATGATTCATAGTCTATTCAGGTATTCCACAGATGCAGGGTATATGTTGATTGTGGAGATTTAATCCACTGCTCCTGAGGCTGCTGGGAGAGATTTCCCTCTCTCTTTGTTCGCACAGCTCCTGGAGTTCAGCTTTGGATTTGGCCCTGCCTCTACGTGTAGGTCGCCTGTTGGCTTTTGTTCCCGCCCAGACAGGACCGGGTTAAAGGAGTAGCTGATTCGGGGGCTCTGGCTCACTCAGGTGAGGGGAAGGGAGGGGTACGGAATGCGGGGCAAGCTTGTGGCGACAGAGGCCGGTGGAACGTTGTACCAGGCTGAGGCGCACTGTGCATTCTCCCAGGAAGTTGTCCCTGGATCACGGGACCGGGGCAGTGGTGGGCTGCACAGCCTCCCGGGACGGGAGGTGCAGATAGTGACCTGTGCTTGCACACAGGCTTCTTGGTGGCTGCAGCAGCAGGCTTAGTGTCTCATGCCCATCTCTGGTGTCCATGCTGACAGCCGCGGCTTGTGCCCGTCTCTGGAGCTTGTTTATGCGGCGCTCTTAATCCCCCCTCCTCCCACACTAGGAAACAAAGAGGTAAGAAAAAGTCTCTTGCCTCTTCGGCAGGTCCAGACTTTTCCCCGGACTCCCTCTCGGCTAGCTGTGAAGCACTAATTCCCTTCAGGCTGTGTTCACGCCACCAACCCCAGTCCTCTCCCTGGGATCCGACTGAAACCAGAGCCTCAGCTCCCAGCCCCAACTCACCCCAGCGGGTGAGCAGACAAGCCTCTCAGGCTGGTGACTGCTGGCCAGCACCGATCCTCCATGCGGGAATCTCTCTGCTTTGCCCTCTGCACCCCTGTTACTGTGTTCCCCTCCGTGGCTCCAAAGCTTCCCCCCCTCCACCACCACCAGTCTCCACCCACAAAGGGGCTTCCTAGTGTATGGAAACTTTTCCTCCTTCATAGCTCCCTCTCACTGGTTCAGGTCCCATCCCTATTCTTTTGTCTCTGTTTATTCTTTTTTCTTTTGCCCTACTCAGGTACATGGGGAGTTTCTTGCCTTTTGGGAGGCCTGAGTTCTTCTGTCAACATTCAGTAGGTGTTCTGTAGTAGTTGTTGTACATGTAGATGTATTTCTGATGTATCTGTTGGGAGGAAGGTGATCTCCACTTCTTACTCTTCCTGCATCTTGAAGCTCCTCCCTGGGCAGCAATTCTATGTGAATTCTCCCCCACTGACCTAAATTTCCCTTGAGTTGGTCTTTGCAAGGTCCAGACTGGCGTGCTGATTGTGACATTTGTGGGGTGAAGGGAGCTGAAGCAACAGTAAATCTGCTTGGTCTCATAGTCATGTTCTCCAACATGACTATATGCAGTTTTTATGCATAAACCGCATGTTTTTCTCTCCAGTCCTCTGATTCCTCAATCCAATTATTAACTAGTTCTGTACTCAAATAAAAAAATTTTCAAAAGCGGTGATTTTTCTTTTCAGAGTGTCCTGTTCTTCAGAGTTATTTTGAGACATTGTCTAATAGATATTAAACAATGTCAATTGTCTAACAGACATTAGACAATGTCAATAAGCTGAATTGGAAGGTGATATTCCTGAATGCTATTATAGTTAAAGCTGAAGATGTGTAAAACAGCTATTTGGAAATTCTGATTTTCAAATGAGAAATTATTACTGAAAGAGAGAATAACGAAAAGGAAATTTTGAAATTTATGTGTAAAATAATGATGTGACAGTTGCTCTGAGAAGTGACATTAAAGAAGCAGTTCACAGTAATATTGAAAAAAATGATATGCACTATATAGTGTAACGTATAAAAAAGAGAGAATTGAAATAAATGGTATTGACCATATGGTCCTATGATGCAGGATTGAGTAAAATCATTTAGATTTCATAAGATTCAGAAGATTCCAAAAATCTCCTAGAAAGCTTATTTAATGTGTCTTAAATGCTCTGTGAATCTCTTTTTATGATGAGTAAAAATTTTTTTTTGACACTTTCAAAAATTGTATGATTCACTATTAGTTAAGGGTTACAAGATCCTGTATGCTGCATAGCAGCCTACTAACCATACTACACGTAATTACTTTCCAGATGGCAACAGACAAAGCTCTTTTTTTACAGACTACTAGTATAGAAAGAAAATAAAAGTGTCTTCTAAGAATGTTCCAAACATTAAGATGTTTGCTTTGGTAAGTGTTTATCAGAAAAGAAATAAACCTAGACCAAAAACAAAACAAAACAAAACAAAACAAAAAACCCCATGAACTTCCTTAGATTCTTAGAGCAATGAACAGCCATAATTAAACAGCATAAATGACTTTGTTGTTATTATTACAAACGAGGGAGATAGTATGGTTTTATGATCATCTCTAAAGATGCATAAAAAAAATTTTAGAAAAATTCAAAACTTACACTGCTGCTGATGCCAGTATTAATATTACTACTGCTACTACTACTACTACAAATAATAATACAACTCCTCAGAAAGTTAGAAATAGGAAGAAAAAATACTTTGTCAATCCTACAAGGTACACTTGTCCATCCTCCCCCAGAAAACCTAACTAAAATGCATATAATGTAGGAACATTGAAACTTTTTCTTCAAAGATTGGAGACAAGGCAAGGAGACAAGACCACTTGCATTCATTCAATGAGACAGAACAATAAGACATTTATAAAAATTACAAGCATAAAGAATGAAGAAGCAAGTAAAATGTCCATTATTCCTGGGCATCAAAATGTGTACACTGAAAAGTGTGTGCATTATTAAAAGCAAACAAAAAACCAAAAAAACTAGGCCTCATAAGGAAATGTGACAAATCATAGTATATAAGTTCAATATAAAAATGTATATTATTTCTATATACTAGCAACAAATATTTGAAAACAGAATTTAAAAATTCATTTACAGTAGCATTATAAAACATTAAATACCTAGGAAAAAAATCTAACAAAATATGTATATAACACTCATAACTACCCACTAGCATTGCTAAAATCAGAAAGACTGACAAGACCAATTGTTGAGGAGGATATGGAATAACTGGAGTTTAAATTTTTGGAATTATTATGGAATTTGACAATGTCTTCTAAACTTAGATATTTATGTATTCTTAAAACAAAACATTTCATGACTCGGTAGTTACCTAAGATTCATAAAAACATATGTCTTCAGAAGATATTTGTAAAACTATTCATAGCACATTGAGCAGCCAAAACTGGAAACAAATGTCCTTCAATAAGAAGGTAAATTAGGGTTTGTCCATAAAATAGAATACTATTAAACTTACCAGTGAAAAATAACTTTTGATTAAAAAATTCCAGATCCAGGAGAACACACACCATATGATACCATTTATATGAAGTTAAAGAATTGGTAAAACTTATATATTGAAATAGGAATTACAAAGTAGTTATCAAGGTAGGGAGGGAATTGACTGGAATGATCAAAATGTTTTGTATGTTCTTTTGTGTGATGTTACATGACAGTTTACAATGATCAAAACTCATCAAATTCAACATAGTATCTGTATAATTTATTGAAGGTAAACTATACCTAAAAATATTTTTAAAAGACTGAGAAACTTTTCCATACATTATATATATTCCATACACAATATATCCATATATTTCCATACATATGGAAATATTTCTAAGAATGCAATGTTCAGACATATGGATAGAAGATGCTACTTTATTCGCTCTATTTTGTACAATGAAGTGGGTAAATACATTATTTATTCATGTGAGCTTACATTTAGTAAAGAAACTCTGGAAGGTTATAAAAAAAAGTTAAAAGTGATTACCTCTTAAGGGGTAGCTAATGAGGTAAAAATAAAGTGAATTAGGCAGGGGTATTAACAGTATATTTATTTTCAAATTTTTGCTATATAAATTTTTCATTCATGTTTTTGGGGGCCTTTTGAGTGCACCAACTCATTTAAAAATAAGGGAGGGCTAATCAAATGGTAAATAGCATTTTGAGAGCTATTTCTTAGCAATACCAACTTTTTAAAAACTACCATTTTGTAGTTAGGTGGCTCCATCAGTCTGATGTTGCTCATGGAAATATCTTTGACAGAAGAAGACAAGATCGTAAAAAGCACAATGCGTTCTTAAGAAAATGCAAACCTCCTTACCTGTCTTAGATAAGATATGTAATAGAAAGGGTCAAGATTTAGTTCAGTATTAAGGTTATAAAGTATGAATAAGTAATAATAAAACACAATTATTTAAGCCTTCATTTTCTTTGATATTTATTTTTATCAATACTTTATGGAGGGAGGGCTTCAAGATGGCGGAGGAGTAAGACATGGACATCACCTTCCTCCTCACAAATACATCAATAAAACATCTACATGTGGAACACCTCCTACAGAACACCTACTGAACGCTGGCAGAAGATCTCAGACTTCACAAAAGGCATGAAAATCTCCATGGACCAGGGTAGGGCAAAAGAAAAATGAAAAAACAGAGACAAAAGAATAGGGATGGGACCTGCACCAGTGGGAGGGAGCTGTGAAGGAGGAAAGGTTTCCACACACTAGGAAGACCCTTCAATGGCGGAGACGGTGGGGTGGTGTGGGGGGAAGCTTCAGAGCCACGGAAGAGAGCACAGAAAAAGGGGTGTGGAGGGCAAAGCGGAGAGATTCCCGCACAGAGGATCAGTGCTGACCAGCACTCACTAGCCCGAGAGGTTGTCTGCTCACCCGCCGGGGCGGGCGGGGCTGGGAGTTGAGTCTCGGGCTTCGGTCGTAGCGGCAGGAGAGGACTAGGGTTGCCGGAGTGAACGCAGCCTGCAGGGGGTTAGTGCACCATGGCTAGCCGGGAGGGAGTCCGGGAAAATGTCTGGACCTACTGAAGAGGCAAGAGACCATTGTTTCGGGGTGCGTGAGGAGAGGGGATTCAGAGTACTGCCTAGACAAGCTCCAGAGAGGGGTGCGAGCTGTAACTATCAGCTCAGACACCAGGGATGGGCATGAAATGCTAACGCTGCTGCTGCAGCCACCAAGAAATCTGTGTGCAAGCACAGGTCACTATCCACACGCCCCCATCCCTACTACCCCAGGAGCCTGTGAAGCCCACAACTGCCAGGGTCCTGTGATCCAGGGACAACTTCCCTGGGAGAACACACAGCACGCCTCAGGCTGTTGCAATGTCACACTGGCCTCTGCTGCTTCAGGCTCCCCCGCATTCAAATTATAACTACTGTACCCCTCTTCCACCCCTGCATGAGTGAGCCAGAGCTCCCTAACCAGCCGCTGCTTTAAGCCCCTCCTGTCTGGGTGGAGAACAGATGCCTGAGGGTGACCTACACGCAGAGGTGGGGCCAAAACCACAGCTGAAACCCAGGAGCTGTGCAAAAAATGAAGAGAAAGGGAAATTTCTCCATGCAGCCTCAGAAGCAGCAGATTAAATCCCCAAAATGAACTTGATGTAACCTGCATCTGTGGAATACCTGAATAGAGATAGAATTGTCCTAAAACTGAGGCAGTGGACTTTGGGAGCAACTGTAGACTTGCTGTCTGTGACTGACTGGTTTCTGATTCTTTATGTTTATATTAGTATAGTTTTTAGCACTTGCTATCTTGGTGGATTTGTTTACTGGTTTGGCTGCTCTCTTCTTTATTTTTATGATTATTACCTTTTCTATTTTTTTATTTTAATAATTTTTTAACTGTAATAATTATATTGCTAATTTTTAAATTTATTATTATTTGTTTCTTTCCGATTTTCTCCCTTTTCTTCTGAGCCATGTGGCTGACAGGGTCTTGGTGCTGTGGCCTGCTCTCAGGCCTGAGCCTCAGAGGTGGGGGAGCCGAGTTCAGGACATTGGACCACCAGAGACCTCCTGGATCCATGTAATATCAATTGGTGAGAGCTCTCACAGAGATCTCTGTCTCAACACTGAGACAAGTGGCCAGCAAGCTCCAGGACATGAGGCCTCATGCCAAACAACTAGCAAAACAGGAACACAACACAACCCATTAGTGGAGAGGCCGCCAAAAATTATACTAAGTTCACATACAGGCCAAAACACACCACTGGACATGGCCCTGTTCACCAGAAAGACAAGATCCATCCCCATCCACCAGAACACAGACACTAGTTCCCTCCACCAGGAAGCCTACACAAGACATGGAACCAAACATACCCACTGGGGGCAGTCACCAAAAACAATGGGAATTATGAAACTGCAGGCTGCAAAAAGGAGAATGCAAACACAGTAAGTTAAACAAAATGAGAAGACAGAGAAATACACAGCAGGTGAAGGAGCAAGGTAAAAACCCACGAGACAAAACAAATGAAGAGGAAATACGGAGTCTACCTGAGAAAGAATTCAGAGTAATGATAGTAAAGATGATCCAAAATCTTGGAAATAGAATGGAGAAAATACAAGAAACATTTAAAAAGACCTAGAAGGACTAAAGAGCAAACAAACAATGATGAACAACACAATAAATGAAATGAGTAATACTCTAGAAGGAATCAATGGCAGAATAACTGAAGCAGAACAGTTAAGTGACCTGAAAGGTAAAAGAGTGGATATAACTACTGCAGAGCAGAATAAAGAAAAAAGAATGAAAAGAATTGAGGACAGTCTCAGAGACTTCTGGGACAACATTAAATGCACCAACTTTTGAATTATAGGGGTCACAGAGGAAGAAGAGAACAAGTAAGGGACTGAGAAAATATTTGAAGAGATTATAGTTGAAAAGCTCCCTAATACGGGAAAGGAAATAGTTAATCAAGTCCAGGAAGCACAGAGAGCCCATAAGGAGAGAAATGCCAAGACACATATTAATCAAACCATCAATAATTAAATACAATGAAAAATATTAAAAGCAACAAGGGAAAAGCAACAAATAACATACAAGGGAATCCCCATAAGGTTAACAGCTGATCTTTCAGCAGAAACTCTACAAGCCAGAAAGGAGTGGCAGGAGATATTTAAAGTGATGAAAGGGAAAAAACCTACAACCAAGATTACTCTACCCAGCAAGGAGCTCATTCAGATTCAATGGAGAAATTAAAAACTTTATAGACAAGCAAAAGTTAAGAGAATTAAGCACTACCAAACCAGCTTTACAACAAATGCTAAAGGAACTTCTCTAGGCAGGAAACACAAGAGAAGGAAAAGACCTACAATAACAAACCCAAAACAATTAAGAAAATGGTAATAGGAAAATACATATCGATAACTACCTTAAATGTAAATAGATTAAATGTTCGAACCAAAAGACATAGACTGGCTGAATGGATACAAAAACAAGAGCCATATATATGCTGTCTACAAGAGACTCACCTCAGACCTAGGGACACATACAGACTGAAAATGAGGGGATGGAAAAAGATATTCCATGCAAATGGAAATCAAAAGAAAGCTGCAGTAGCAGTTCTCATATCAGACAAAATAGACTTTAAAGTAAAGATTATGACAAGAGACAAAGAAGGAAGCTACATAATGATAAAGGGATCAATCCAAGAAGAAGATATAACAATTGTAAATAGTTATGCCCCAACACAGGAGCACCTCAATACCTGAGGCAAATGCTAACAGCCATAAAATGGGAAATCGACAGTAACACAATAATAGTAATGGACTTTAACACCCCACTTTCACCAATGGACAGATCATCCAAAATGAAAATAAATAAGGAAACACAGGATTTAAATGATACATTAAACAAGATGGATTAACTTATATTTATAGGACATTCCATCCAAAAACAACAGAATACATTTTCTTCTCAAGTGGTCATGGAACATTCTCCAGGATAGAGCATATCTTGTGTCACAATTCAAGCCTTGGTAAACTTAAGATAAGTGAAATCATATCAAATATCTTTTCTAACCACAACGCTATGAGACTAGATATCAATTACAGGAAAAAATCTAAAAATTCCAAACACAATAAACAATATACTACTAAATAACCAAGAGACCACTGAAGAAATCAAAGAGGAAATCAAAAAATACCTAGAAACAAATGACAATGAAAACATGATTACCCAAAACATATCAGATGCAGCAAAAGCAGTTCTAAGAGGGAATTCATAGCAATACAATCCTACTTCAAATAACAAGAAAAATCACAAATAAACAAGCTAAACTTACACCTAAAGCAGTTAGAGAAAGAAGAGCAAAAAACAAACCCAAAGTTAGCAGAAGGAAAGAAATCATAAAGATCACATAAGAAATAAATGAAAAAGGAATGAAGAAAACAACAGCAAATATCAATAAATGTAAAACCCGGTTCTTTGAGAAGATAAACAAACTTAATAAACCATTTGCCAGACTCATCAAGAAAAAAAGGGAGAAGCCTCCAATCAATAGAATTAGAAAAGAAAACAGAGAAGTAACAAAAGACACTGCAGTTATACAAAGGATTGTGAGAGATTGATACAAGCAACTCTACAGAAATAAAATGGACAACCTGGAAGAAATGGACAAATTCTTAGAAAAGCACAACCTTCTGAGACTGAACCAGGAAGAAATAGAAAATATAAACAGACCAATCACAGACACTGAAATTGAAACTGTGATTAAAAATCTTCCAACAAACAAAAGCCCAGGACGAGATGGCTTCACAGGCGAATTCTATCAAACATTTAGAGTACAGTTAACACCTATCCTTCTCAAACTCTTTCAAAATATAGCAGAGGGAGGAACACTCACACACTCATTCTACTAGGCCACCATCACCCTGATACCAAAACCAGACAAAGATGTCAAAAAGAAAGAAAATGACAGGCCAATATCACTGATGAACATAGAAAAATAAATCCTTAGCAAACAGAATCCAACAGCACATTGAAAAGATCACACACCATGATCAAGTGGGGTTTATCCCAGGAATGAAAGGATTCTTCAATACATGCAAATCAATCAGTGAGATAAAGTATATTAACAAAGTGAAGGATAAAAAACCAAATGATAATCTCAATAGATGTAGAAAAAGCTTTCAGCAAAATTCAACACCCATTTATGGAAAAAACTCTCCAGAAAGTAGGCATAGAGAGAACTTACCTCAACATAATAAAGGCCATATATGACCAACCCACAGCCAACATCATTCTCATGGTGAAAATTGAAAGCCTTTCCTCTAAGACCAGGAACAAGACAAGGTTGCCCACTCTCACCGCTATTACTCAACATAGTTTTGGAAGTTTTAGCCACAGCTATCAGAGAAGAAAAAGAAATAAAAGGAATCCAAATGGGAAAAGAAGAAGTAAACCTGACACTCTTTGCAGATGACATGATACTATAGATAAAAAATCCTAAAGATGCCACCAGAAAAATACTAGAGCTAATCAATGAATTTGGTAAGGTAGCAGGATACAATTTTAATGCACAGAAATCTCTTGCATTACTATACACTAATGATGAATAATCTGAAAGCGAAATTAAGAAAACACTCCCATTTACCATTGCAACAAAAAGAATCCAAACCTAGAAATAAACCTACCTAAGGAGAAAAAAGACCTGTATGCAGAAAACCATAAGACACTGATGAAAGAAGTGAAAGATGATACAAACAGATGGAGAGATATACCATGTTCTTGGCTTGGAAGAATCAACATTGTGAAAACAACTATACTACCCAAAGAAATCTACAGATTCAATGCAATCCCTACCAAACTACCAATGGCATTTTTCACAGAATTAGAAATAAAAGTTTTTGCAGTTTGTATGGAAACACAAAAGACCCTGAAAAGCCAAAGTAATCTTGAGGAAGAAAAATAGGGCTGGAGGAATGAGGCTCCCTGATTCCAGACTATACTACAAAGCAACAGTAGTCAAGACAGTATGGTACTTGCACAAAAACAGAAACACAGATCAATGGAACAGGATAGAAAGCCCAGAGATAAACCCATGCACATATGGTCACCTTATCTTTGATAAAGGAGGCAAGAATATACAATGGAGAAAAGACAGCCTCTTCAATAAGTAGTGCTGGGAAAAATGAACAGCTATATGTAAAAGAATGAATTTAGAACACTCCCTATCACCGTATACAAAAATAAATTCAAAATGGATTTAAGACCTAAATGTAAGTCCAGACACTATAAAACTCTTATAGGAAAAGACAGGCAGAATACTCTGTTACAGGCAGAATACTCTGTTACATAAATAACAGCAAGATTCTTTTAGACTCACCTTCTAGAGAACTGGAAATAAAAACAAATATAAACAAATGGGACCTAATGAAACTTAAAAGCTTTTTTCACAGCAAAGGAAACCATAAATAAGATGAAAAGACAACCCTCAGAATGGGAAAAAATATTTGCAAATGAAGCAACTGACAAAGGATTAATCTCCAAAATTTATAAGCAGCTCATGCAGCTTAATATGAAAAAAATAAAGAACCCAATCCAAAAATGGGCAGAAGACCTAAATAGAAATGCATATCAAAACTACAATGACATATCACCTCACACCATTCTGAATGACCATCATCAAAAAATCTATAAACAATAAATGCTGTAGAGGGTGTGGAGAAAAGGGAACCCTCCTCCACTGTTGGTGGGAACGTAAGTTGATGCAGCCACTATGGAGAACAGTACAGAGGTTCCTTAAAAAACTAAAAATAGAACTACCATATGATCCAGCAATCCCACTACTGGGTATATACCCTGAGAAAACCATGATTCAAAAAGAATCATGTACCACAATATTCATTGCAGCACTTTTTACAATCGCCAGGACATGGAAGCAACTTCAGTGTCCACTGACAGATGAAATGATAATGAAGTTGTGGTACATATATACAATGGAATATTACTCAGCCATAAAGAGAATCAAAATTGAGTTACTTGTAGTGAGGTGGATGGACCTAGAGTCTGTCACACAGAGTGAAGTATGTCAGAAAGAGAGAAACAAACACCGTATACTAACACATATATATGGAATCTAAAAAAAAAAAAGGTTCTGAAGAACCTAGGGGCAGGACAGGAATAAAGACACAGATGTAGAGAATGGACTTGAGGACATGGGGAGGGGGAAGGGTAAGCTGGGATGAAGTGAGAGAGTAGCACTGACTTATATACACTACCAAATGTAAAATAGATAGCTAGTGGGAAGAAGCTGCATTGCATAGGGAGATTAGCTTGGTACTTTGTGACCACTTAGAGGGGTGGGATAGGGAGTGTGGGAGGGAGATGTAAGAGGGAGGGTATATGGGGACATATGTATACATATAGCTGATTCACTTTGTTATACAGCAGAAATTAACACAACATTGTAAAGCAATTAAACTCCAGTAAAGGTATTCAAAAAATTATAATAAATTCTAGGCAGCCTGAAAATCCTAAAAAAAAAAATGTTTATGAACTGTGGTTATTTATATTTAAGCATTCTAGTTAAAATTCTGTTGAATGTTGTAAGAAAAATACTAATTGCAAATAATGTAGGAACTAATTTGTACTGATCATAGCTGCATTAAGGCATCATAGAGGAAAAAAATTTTTTTTGGCATTTAGCATCACTCCTACTATTCATTTTTTACCATCATTGAGCAATGAAGTACACACAGTGAGAAAATTGACAAGTCTATTTTGGTAGCAGCAATTCCAATAACTCATAGCTATTTGTCACCCAAATGTGACAAGACATATATTTTTTCACCACTCCTATATATCTGTATATTAATGCTATACATTTTTACATTAAATATTCCTAATATTTAATCAGTGCTATTTACTTAGGAAGTATATGAACGGGGTTAAATTAAAAATCCATTTCTTATATACACCTAAAATATAAATCATATGCTTCCAATATACAGTCGCCAAAGAACATTAACACACATTGTTTAATATCCTGTGTTAAATAATCTGTGCCTTAGTTCCTCACATTGGCAAAATATTTCAGTAAACAAAATTTTTTTTCTGTCCTTGGTCAGTAACTCATCACTTAGTAAACTAACTATATCATTCTCTAGTTCAGGTTAACCAAGTAGAATTTTGACAGAAATTTTGTGTTTTACTTATTTAACATTTTCCACACATATATAATAGTAATATTCAGTCAAACAAAAGTTCTTACCTCCCTAAATACTTACCAATTTTTGGATTTTTTAAGCCATTTAATTTTTTTTCTTGTATTATAGACTTATTGTCTCCTTTCTTTTTTAAAAATTTGTATTGAAATATAGTTGATTTACAATATTGTGTTAGTTTCAGACGTATAGTAAAGAGATTCAGTTATACATATAAATATAGATGTATATATTCTTTTTTTTTTGCATTCCCTTCCATTATAGGTTACTACAAGATATTGAGTATATTTCTCTGTGGTATACAATAGGTCCTCATTAAGCCATTTAAACTTAATAGATATTATATTTTCCATTTTAATCTTCTCACTCTGTTTTTTGCATTCTCTCAGCTGTTAGTCTCCTTTCAACTGCCTGTTGTATTATCCAATATTTTTTTATCTCATCAAATTTTATAAAATGAATTAAAATTAAGTTAAATTTTCCAAAGCCCAAATTTAGAGACTCTGATATGAATAGTGAGCATATCTAATTTAGTTAGATCTCTTCATGGACAATTTTCATAGTACTGGTTTTGTTTCCTTAAGATAATATAAAACTCTGTAAATATCTCCTTCTCCCTCATTATTCTTCATGATCTTGAGTTTTGCCTGGGAAAACATGTTTTTCTCATAATCAGTACTTTTTTCCCCAGTAGGTATGTTTTACCTCTCTATCTCCTCACTACCTTCTTCATAATAAGAAACTGCCCACAACATGACAAAGAATGCAGATTTGTCTGAGCTCTTCCCGAAACTACTGGGAGGAACTGAATACTTCCATTGACGTTGTTTCCTTGTTAATGTAAGCCCAGAGCTGCTAGTGTTCCTGACAGAGACAGTGCCTACATGGGAATGAACTTTTGAGATTCAGTTCATTTCCACACAAAAATATCCATGTATATATATCCATATATATACACACATATATACAAATATATATATACATATATATATACATACATATACACATTTCTTTTTTTTTTTTTTTTTTTTTTTTTTTTTTTTGCGGTACGCGGGCCTCTCACTGTTGTGGCCTCTCCCGTTGCGGAGCACAGGCTCCGGACGCGCAGGCTCAGCGGCCATGGCTCATGGGCCCAGCCGCTCCACGGCATGTGGGATCTTCCCGGACCGGGGCACGAACCCGCGTCCCCTGCATCGGCAGGCGGACTCCCAACCACTGCGCCACCAGGGAAGCCCTACACATTTCTTTTTACTCAGGATGTAATGAAGGAGAATGTACACTGAGTCCTGATGCCCTTCTCTAGTTTCTCCTGGCAAAAGAACTTGCAAAAATGTTAATCAATATGGTGACAGGAAAAATATTTTGTATTAATCTGGTCTTGTCTTTCTGTAGTGAATTATTTTTCTAATTTTACCTGATCTTGACAGAATTAGGAAATTTTTGATATCCATCCCACGATTATTTGAGTTACTGTAACAGGTTTAAGTTTTACGTATACGTTTGTTTAGATGACTATCTTGAGCCTTGAAGCTTGTTAACGGCAACAATGATTGCCAAAAGTTGCAGCACTATTTTTAGAAACTAAGCTTATTTGGAGGTGTCCTCACTTTTGGAGTTCAAGTTTTTCTGCTTTGACTCCTGAATTATTTATAAGTTTCTGTGTTGTCTGCATTCCAGAGAAATGAGGGAGATATTAAAGCCATTTGGCATAGAAGTGTCTTCCTGCTGGAGTAACACCTCCTCATCTTACCCTCCCTGTGAGAGAAGTACTGGGAAACTTTCGAAATAATATAATTAACAATCCCCTTAAAACTTTTAGTTGTTTTTGCATTGGGCCACATTTGCTAATCTGTTTATGCCAAACACCATATGTGTCACGTGTTCTTATGTAGAATATTGAATGATCTAGTTTTGTTTGGATTACTCTCCCCTGTAGGTCCATTATCTTATGGTGAAAGCATAGGTTATTAATTAGTGGTCTCTCTTGTTTTTTAATATATAGGTATTTTAGTTTTTGTTTGTTTAGTGACTTTTCTGCCTAATTATGTAAATTCTGTTTCTGTGTCATATGTGGTCCTTGGGTTTCTACTTGATTAACTTTGTAGTCAACTAATGATTGGACAGAAATTTCTTTAAGTGTCTGAAAGCAGTAAGGCTCCTTGTTTTGGTGAGGGGCTTTGTATAATTGGGCATGCCTTCAACAATCAGACAGCTTGCAGTTCTGCTTTACTTTTACTTCTTGATTTCACAGAACTTCAAGTTCAGTCAGTGTTGAGAGATCAGGTCCTTCTTAGGTCTTTCCTGAACATGTGCATAGCTATATTTACACATGAGGTCTCTAGATTCCCAGGCATATGCCATTGTTTATCAAAGCCCCTATGGTCATCTTACTCCTCAGATTACCTTCTCACCTTATTCCTTTAGCCATAGTGTTAAAACATTTGACAAATGTACTGCAGCCCTCCCCTTGGGTCCTCAGAAGTTTTTATCACTAGGTCAAATAAAGACAGGCATTTTGAGTGGGGTCTTCAGGGAACAACAGGCAATCAAATAATGAATTTTCTCTGAGAATGAAGCTTTGAAAGAGTTCCTGCCCCATTTGGCTCCCTCTAGTACCAGGAATATAGCCTGTTATTTTTCAAAGCTGCTTCAGATTTGAGGGCCAGAGGTGCAACTAGGGTAAATACTATGCCACACATTTGCTATTCTTTAAGAGATTCAGCCACTTTTCTTGAGTAACTGCCCCTTGGTTGACACAAGCTTTTGGTTAACGTCCAGAATTCTAAACATTTTGATTCTGATAATTTTTGCGTTTTGGGGTGGTTTTATGGTGGGATGAATTGTCAGAGGTCCTCACTCTATTTTCACTGATATTGCCCAATTACCTTCCATTTTGAATTGAGTGCTCAGGGGCAACAGACCTAAATAACTTGTCCAAAAGGTAGTAAAAATGGTGCTATTTACACAAGACCTATCCGCAAAATGTGTATGATACACATAATTCTAAAATTATGTGTAACTACTACCCTTCTGTAGGAAGTGTCCATGATTATTAAGAAATTTTCTATACATATAAATATATTATGTGTCAGATAGAAATTCTATAGCTTTGATATAACATTGAATAAAACCTGCACTTTTAAACCATACCAACTTTATTACAGTTTTCCAGAAACTCAGTAAGTTTGATGAATTGTGGCTATACAGATTCAAATAGTAGGTGCTTGTTCTGCATTCATTTTAGAAGAAATAGTCTTATAGAATAAAGGGTAAAATCTTTCTTTCAGTTTTCTTACTTCCCTCAAGTGATATATAGACATTTTTTCTGAATTGCTAGGCCTTTCTATTAAGTGTGATACCTCGCAAAGGTGCCTGGTCTCCATTGCTTGAAAGAGAGAATTAGAGTATGAATAGAGGCTGACCCCATTTCATTCCTCTTTGATTGTACTGGAGTGGCAAGCATTCTTTATTGTACAATAGGGAGAGCACATGTGATGACTGAGATTGTACTGACAAGAAGGGAAAACTCAAGTTGTGATTTCTCTATTAAGTAAAGGCCTTTTCAAAAGGCAGAAGAGATTAATAGGTAGTAATATTAGTTCTCTGGTTTCCAAAGCTTTAGACGATTCTTGATAGGTAAACTCTTTTCTATCATTTCTTAATATGAACAAAAGATGATGAAATGTTCCTATAATTGCTAGTTAATTTATCCATAGAGAGAATGATTGCCTAGTAATATACCTAAAAAGTAAAATAATTAAGATAATAAATTTTCATAGTCATAGCATTTTGATGGGTATAAATTATTCTTCCTGCTTTCACTTAATTAAAAACTATTAGAATTTGCATATTTAAGTACACACATCTGATGTTGTGCTAGTACTAAGTCACACAGCCTCTCTTGTCCTCTCTTCTTAATTTTCCACTCATTTTTGAACACTTTAGTTGTTTCAAACACTGTGGATAAAAGATGAATAAGCTATGTACTCTGGATTCAAGAAGTTTACACTGTAGCCCGATAGGTATCAATAATAAAATTATCAATTTTGAATCCTCCATTTATCTTTCAGACTTCTCTCTATCAGGCTTCCTACTAATAGCTCTTTTACATTTATTAAATACCATAAATACATAAATGCATTCAGTAAATAACCTTCACTTTCCAGAGTCCATTTATTATTTTATTTTAAATAATATTTACTGACATTTCATGGCATGCCAATATTGAACTAAGACACTTAAATGCATTATTTTATTTATTGTTCAGAAACAAGTATATAGCCATAGAGGAGTTTGGAAAGGGAGAAGAGTTAGGGAAACAGATGACTGATCAACCAACTAGGTCAGTCTCACCCACTTTGTTGCCACCTATAAAACCTACCTGCTTAGTCAGAAATCTATACTTATCCCTACTTACTCCAATGTTACCACAATCTTAGTACTGGTGTTTATTATTCTTGTGGATATTTTAACACCTTTATTATAAAAGTAAGTATTCTAAAATAATGTATAATACTATTTTATTTTTTTTTACATTTATAACACAATATCACACTATAGGTGAGCTTCTATAACTTGATTTTGGTTTTCCTTGATATATACTTTTTAAAGTCTTCAATAAGGATATCTGCAACTCCAATTCATTCACTTTTACAGCTTAATAGTTTTCTATAGTGTACATATAGCAGAATATATCAGGATGACCCATAAAAGATTGCTCTTTCCATAGATCAAAAAAGGTTGTATATCATCAATTTCAAATGGTTTAATTTGTTAAGTATCCATTCTCCTTTTGAAGTATATTTAGATTGTTTTCAAACAGGTTAGCTATGAATATACTTGTATAAGTTTTCTTACAAAACAAAAATTAATTTTAACTTCAGACAATTCTGAATTACCAAAATTCATAAATACCAAGAAATACCAAGAAGTTACCAAAGATAATTTCTTATCATTGTACACACAGAAAATTATATTATTCAACATTGCATAGAGCTAAACTGAGAGACTGCTAACAAGTGTTGGTGACTGACCTTGGAGCTCCAGCTGCCACAGACATATCTGGCCCCTTTTCTGACATAATGGTATACCATTTGTAACACACCTATTGGGAAGTTCTGCCTGTACATCTATGACAATATTATTTTACTCTATACCTACTGTTATTTTAATGAAACTAAATTTAAGGTTTTTTGGTTTTGTTTTATTTCTGCTCTTAAAATAATAATATAAAGTATTATATACTGTTATTTATGAACTAGGCACTTGCTAAGCACTATCCATGTCCTTAGGCATGTAATCCTTACAGAACCACCAAAAAGTTATCCCCATTTGAGATAAGGGATTAATAAAACATACTGAGGTTAAGAAAATTATCCAAGGTCAATCACCTAGTAGAGCATGGAGCCTGAATTTGAACCAAGGCAATATGGCTCCCCACTCTTTGTTCTCAACTATTAAACATTACAATGCTTTATCATTTTCTTCCTTCAACTCTGCTTGTATACTGCTTAAGTTATGTAATATCTGCATTTTATATCCTAAAGAGATGCATTGCTTCCATTTTAATTTCATAAGATGGATATGTTTCTCAATGATTTCAGCCTTTTTTTCTTTCCTTTGTAAGGTATCAAGAAAGAGAAAAAGAGCCTCTGATGGCTAGAAGTTGGCCTGATACTCAAATTAGACCATGACAATTTCCTGTTAAACAAAAACAATTTCACAAAACACCATCAGACAAGACCACTGCATGGACGTGAGGGTTCGGGACACAACAAGATCACTTTCTAATCTTGTCTGAACACAGACAGACAAAACATCAATATTGACCAAGGCACAAAATTAAAAAAAAACAAAAACGGCATCTCTCTATCCTTGCTAATATGAGTGATGATTGCTTCATTAACAGTCACAGCTTCAGTCTCTCTTCATTCCTCCAGTCTGTAATATAACTAGAGAATTTTCTTTACTTCCTGAGAGCATCCAATCTATAGCAATGCCCCTGCATCCTTGAACTCTCCCCATAAGCATCTAACACAAGGCCAGATCCTATAACAAGTCCTTCTCACATCCTCTTATTGACACTTTCTAAGATTCCTCATTACATGAAGATTCCCTCTTTGCAACAAGTAAATAAAGCCAACTATAGGTGAGTTCTTTAGTCTTCTAAATACATAATAATTTGGGGTCTCCTTGTTTTGTGGTTTACTAATAGAGTGGTATCAAAATTCCCCAATGTTTTTGTATTTATAAGAATATAAATATATTTCTTATATTTATATGCATATATCTTTTACTCTTTGAATAGTTTCAGTGCCCTAAAAATCATCTGTGCTCCACCTGTTTTCGCTTCCTTCCCTCCTAACCCCTGGAAACCACTGATCTTTTTACTGTCTCCATAGTTTTCCTTTTTCCAGAATGTCATATAGTTGGAATTGTACAATATGTACAATTTAAAAAAATATATTTAAAAATATATATTTACTTTTAAAAATATTTATTTATTTATTTATTTATTTATTTATTTATTTAGGCTACACTGGGTTTTAGTTGTGGCACATGGGATCTTCATTGCAGCATACAGCATCTTTAGTTGCGGCATGCGGGCTCTTAGTCGTGGTGTGCATGCAGGTCTAGTCCCTGACCAGGGATTGAACACAGGCTCCCTGCATTTGGAGTGTGGAGTCCTACCCACTGGACCGCCAAGGAAGTCCCAATATGTGGCGTTTTCAGATTGGCTTATTTCACTTACTAATATGGATTTTAGGTTTTCTCCATGTCTTTTTACGGCTTGATATTACATTTCTTTTCAGCTCTGAATGATATTCTCTTATTGGATGTACCAGTTTATTCATCCATTTACCTACTGAAGACATCTCCTCAGAAAGATCCCATGCACAGTCAATAGTAACTCCCACTCCCACCCAGATAACCACTAATACAATCATTCTAATTCTCTCTCTCTCTCCATACATATGTACATATACAGGCAAAACTAACCTGTAATAACAGAATGATATATTTTGGTGTCATTATAAATTAGTTTTGCCTGTTCTAGAGTTTTATATAAATCAAATAACATGTTTATTTTTTATAGCACTGTGATTTTTTAAAGTATATAAAAAATATATATGTCAATTAAAATGGGTGTGGTTCTGTCAGTCTGAAAGTCATGTCTGATCTTAAAACATACATCAATGTACCAAGTGCAGACAACATATTAGGAAAGAATATATAAATGAAAGATAAAAAGTTAAAATTAAAAATAATCTGGCTGAATGTCACACAGATCAAATCAATGAGGTGAAAAGTACTAGGATTTAATATAATATCCTAAATTTAGATTGGAAAAAACTAGCAATTTGAATCTAGTGAATCTCAGCAGTGAGGTAAATCCGGTTTTTAATTTATTTCAAGTTTAAATGACAATTATATACATAGATGCAAGTAAATGAATCAACTAATCAATACATAGCTGGAGTTAATGCATAACTAAAGTAAACCCAGTATGTATTTATAAAATCATAAAGTTCTAGGAAGTAATCCTGCTTATCAGATTATATCTCAAAGATTATGATGAATTCCAAGCATAAATTCCAAGAAGAATTCTAACCAATTAATGTTCTATGGAAAAATAACCTGCAGTTTTAAGTGCCTGTAAATCATGTACCATCAGAATGTTTGCAGAAAGTAGTCACAGAGAGCATAGAAATAAAGGAGAACAAAGATTTAGTAAAGACAGGATTGAAGTTTTTAAACATTTGGAATACTTTCATGTGAAAGCAAACTTGATTCACTGTTTTGTCTTCAAAGACAGAATTAGGCTAAGAGAAAATTAGACACATTTTTCAGATGAACATGAGAATTGGTAGTGTAGTTTAACTGATGAAATGTGGTTTGTGAAAGAAGAACAATGAACACATTTTTCACTGGTGGCATATTTCAAATAGTAATTTTAGGGTAATATTTTGAAATGATGAGAAGATGTTCAAACATCTAAGGTGAAAGCACAACTCTAAAATGAATGGTTCTTTTATTAGGTATTAACTTCTTAATACCAAACAGACCTCACCCACCAATCAAACTCCCTCCCACTCACCACTTACAGCTAATTTTACTCTTGCAAAGAATGTTTATATTTTAAATGTTAGAAAATACTAAAATTGAAAGAAAGAGGTGCATGATACAGTGGAAACTAGATTAAAGTTCATAAAGACTCTGACAGGAAATGTAATACCCCTCAGTTTATTTTATTTAGTTAGTTATTTTTATTAGAATTGCCTTACAATGTAAAAAGTTTCATCCTAAAAAACTCAAGATTTCAATGGCCCTGCTAAAGTAAGACTTTAAATCTTAAAAACAAAAATCTAGATATTCAGTGAAAAAGCCAATGATCTTTATGTTTTGAATTGTTAGAAAAGATAGGTATAAAATATGTGTTAATTTTCCAGATAAAACAAGTACTTTTGATATTCTTCTTATTTTTAGGTTTCCGTTGTCTTGGAAGAGATTCTTCCATAATTTATTAAATGCTGTCCAAGTTCTTTAACATAGGCTATTGAATATAAATTAACTTTTTCTTCATGATAGAGAATCATCATTGAATATTTATTTATTTACTTACTTACTTACTAGTTTTGGACTATTGTAATGGATTTTCCTTCAGTCATGGCCCATAATCTTTTACTGTCTTGTACACAGTGAGACTTTCTATAACAATTTCTTTCATTTTCTGTTTGGCTTGAGTAAACCAGGATACCAGAATTATAAAATAAGGGTCAGTGAATTCCTGAGTAAAATGATGATAAAGTAAAATAGCTGGTTCTAAAGGAGAGATTGAGGTATCCATTTTGTTGATTCAGTTATTTTGCCTGCTGTGTTTTGTATTATTAGTGTTTACCCTCAGGGAGTTATTTAAATAGTTGGAAATATTATTCATAGATAAATGGACTCTAAACATTTTTTTAAACTCTTGCCTATTTAATCTATTTAAATGTTTGGCTAATTAATTTAAGTATCATAAATGATTCACATGATTGCCTAATCTATTTATGTATTATAGAAAAAAACTTCCTTTTTAATTTGAATAATAACATATGAATTAAAATTTATTACTATATTACTTTAACCCACTGTTACTAAGAGTATAGCATTACCTAAACCGGAATTACCTGTGGTGTTGTTAAAAATGCAGATTTCTGAAGTGCCCTTCTTCATTAGCACCTCTAGGATTAGTATATTGTCAGTGTTGTTTAAAAAAATTTTAAGATGATTCTGATGAGAACTGAAATTTGAAAATCATTGCTAACTTCTATATGATATTGCTAGGAATCAGTACTTTGTGAGCACTATATTGTTACTTTCTTTGAATATTTATATATGTAGCAGATAATTTAAAAAATCTTATATTTTATCAAGATAACACTGGCCAGAGTAGGCTAATTAGATCACATTGCAAAATCTGATAAATAATATAGTTTACATATATTTAAAAAATAATCCGCCTTAGTGGGAAGGACTGTAATGTGACACAAGCACATATATAACAAGGGATAAATATTTGGACCAAAAGATCAATTTAGTACATATTCCAAATCTGCTGAACAGAAAATTGAATACTGAATTAATACTAAATAACTGGAAAGAAAGTAAAATCTATATGGAAACTTATACACGAAAAGAGTGAGCCAAGGATTTTATATCCATCTCTCTTTCAACTACTATGAAGATGATAAATAGTTTTGAACACATAAAGTATGTGACTTATTGCTTATATGTATTGTACTTGAGGAAACTATTGTAGGCTAAGCCTCAACCAACAAAAATATTATTAAGTAAACAGCAAAGAACTGGCCATGAGGATTGAATATTGTTAATTGCAAATTTGAGACAAAAACAGAGATGAGACTAACAGAGTACAGAACAGTGTAAATGTATAGGTGCTTCTAAAGTAGAAATAAAACAACCAAAATAAAATGGGAGAAGAAAGGGAGTTAAGTTAGGAAGTAGAATCAGCTTAGATATTTGCAATGGAAAAGTTAGATGGTGTTTAAAGCTGACAAATGAAGAAGTAAAATGTAAGTACATAAAAGAGCAAACAAGTAAACACTAAGAAATCTAATATTATTGACTAAAATTGGGAGATGAGAAGAGGAGTTGAAGAGTTTAGGAAAAGGAAATGATAGGTGTGATGTTAAGAAGGAAGACAAGAGGATTATATAAAGATATAATTACAAAGATAAGCACTAAAACAAAATTACAAACATTTAAAAATATTAGAGGAACTACAGTTTTAAAATAACAAAGAAATTATACTTCAAGGATTTTTTTTAAAATTTACATATCAAAACATAAATCATACCATAATATTAAATGCTAGAACTATATAAGTCTGTGGTAGACTGAATAAAGTTCAATTTTTCAATGATTTCTTTTTTTAACTTGTGATTTTGGGTGACTTGTTTAATATATCTTCTTCTCCTCAAAGAACATGTAATTATTCTCCCATATTTTTTCTATATGCTTAATTTTTTAACGTTATAAACTCTTTAATACTTCTATCTGATAAAATTTTCCTCTACTATTAAGAATTTGAGCCAAATCTACAACCCATTTCTAACAAGTTGTATAAGATCTAATGGCACATTCTTTGCATACTGACTTTATCCCCAACTTTATAGTGTACCAGCGGTCCTCATCCGTTTTGGCACCAGGGACCAATTTCCTGGAAGACAAATTTTCCATGGACCAGGGGTGGGGGCTGGGAATTGTTTTGGGATGATTCAAGTGCATTACGTTTATTGTGCACTTTATTTTTATTATTATTACATTGTAATATATAATGAAATAATTATACAACTCACCATAATGCAGAACCAGTGGGATCCCTGAGCTTGTTTTCCTGCAACTAGATGGTCCTGTCTGGGGGTGGTGGGAGACAGTGACCCGAAGTGTGTTGCTTATGTCCAGTCTACTCCGTCATCTCGTTTTGGTAGCTGTCACTGCAGAAAACCCTGCTTCACAGGAAGATAGGATATTGGAAATGGAAGCAGGCTTTTCAGTGCCTTTGTGGCAATCCCAGGATATTTCTCCTTGACTCTAATCCAGAACGTATGGAGATTTGAAGTTGTCTTAAACATAATTTTAAGGCCACCGTCATTTGCGATCTCAAGCGGTTGATCGTCTTCTAGCTCGGACAAAGTCAATTCACCCAGCTTATTCACAAATGGGTAGTGTATCCATTCCTTCCCAGTTCAGGGATTTTTTTGTGGTTGGGAAGTAATGCTCAAACTCTTTTGAAAGCTGAGATAGGTGATCATGCACCATCTGGGAGAAAGAAGGCCCTGGCTCTGTCTCTTTCAAAATCTCTGCTAATGTTTGAAACATGTCAAAAACCCCAATGTTCATTCGTCGCCCACACAATTCCAGTTTGGCTTTGAATGCAGCCACTTCATCTGCCGACTTGAACACAGTTGTCATTCTCCCCTGAAGTGACAGATTGAGTTCATTGAGCAGATTGATTATGTCACACAAGTAAGCAAGATTTGTGACCCACTCTGTGTCAGTAAAATGTGCTGCCAGTGGTGACTGTTTTTCTAAAAGTAATCTCTGGAGCATAACTCAAAAACTCTGGCCAGTGATCTACCTTTAGAAAGCCATCTCACTTCTGTGTATAAAAGAAGACGTGTGTGCTCTGTGTCCATCTCCTCACAGAGCTGCGTAAACAGACGTGAGTTAAGGGCATGTACTTTAATGTGGTTGATAATTTTAATCACATGCTGCAAAATGTTGTAAAGTTCAGGCGACGTTTTTTGGCTAACCAGTATTTCTCTATGGATAACACAGTGCCTACACTCACATTCAGAAGCGACCTCTTTGACCAGTAGTGAAAACTCTGGCCAGTGATCTACCTTTAGAAAGCCATCTCACTTCTGTGTATAAAAGAAGACGTGTGTGCTCTGTGTCCATCTCCTCACAGAGCTGCGTAAACAGACGTGAGTTAAGGGCATGTACTTTAATGTGGTTGATAATTTTAATCACATGCTGCAAAATGTTGTAAAGTTCAGGCGACGTTTTTTGGCTAACCAGTATTTCTCTATGGATAACACAGTGCCTACACTCACATTCAGAAGCGACCTCTTTGACCTGAGTAGTGAAACCAGAAAGCTGTCCAGTCATGGCAGCCACTCCTTCCATGCATGTACTGACAAAAAATGACCAATTCAGTTTTCCTGATATGTAATCACTCAAAGACTTGAATAGTTCTGCAGGTGTGGTGTTGGTTGGCAACAAAAGGGCACATAACATATCCTCATGCACATCCTCCTGAAAAATATATAGCACAAAAACAAGCATTGTTGCCTTATTTTCAACATCGGTAGACTGGTCAACCTGGATTGCGTACCACGGTGACTCATTAATCCTCTATGACAATTGTACCTCAATATCCTCTGCTATTTCATCAATTCATCTAGTTATGGTGCTAGCCGAAAGAGGAACATATGCCACGTATTGAACTGCAGCCTCTCCTGAAGTTTCACAACAAATGTCCTTAGCAGCAGGCAGGATCAACTCTTCACCAATAGTAAAGGGCTTCTTAGCTTTAGCAATGCTGTTAGACACTAAGAATGATGCTCTCAGTGCAGACACATTTGATGAAGCGGTGGCCTTCAATAATTGCTTTTGTTCTTCGTGTTCACGGATTTTTCTTTTGAAAAACTCCAAAGGCTTGTCCTTTAATGCAGGGTGCTTGGTCTCCATGTGGCGAAGCAGTTTTGAAGATTTCATGGCTTTGTTGGATAGCCAGTCACCACATATTATACAAAGCAGGCTTGGAGAATGTGAATCACCTGCTGTAATGAACCCGTAATTTAAGAAGGATTCTTGTTATTTTCTTTTAAATGCAACTTTCTTTTTGTTGGCAGTCCTAGAGTCTTCTGCTGTCTCATCATTGGCTCTTTCCCCCTTTTCAAAGAAGCTCTCCAGCGACATTTGTTTTTTTACTCATTTTGGCTAGGGTTAGGTTGTGGGCTTACCAAAACTGTGACTGAGACAAGTGCGCAGTGCGGGAAAGAGGAGTGGACGGAAGTGGTAAACAAAATAATGGACAGGCCGTGCACGGACTAACGTAAGTGTTGGATTCAGACTTAAAACATGCCACCTCACTTGCCACTATAAAGCCTGCTACTAGATGCAGTTTAATTGTCACTTGCCACTTACTATTAGGGTTTTGATATTAGTTTGCAAGCAATTGATTTATTATTGTCTCTGTGTAGTCAAACCTCTCTGCTAATGATAATCTGTATTTGCAGCCGCTCCCCAGCGCTAGCAACACTGTCTCAGCTCCACCTCATATCATCAGGCATTAGATTCTCATAAGGAGTGGGCAACATAGATCCCTTGCATGCGCAGTTCACAGTAGGGTTTGCGCTCCTATGAGAATCTAATGTCACTGCTGATCTGACAGGAGGTGGAGCTCAGGCGGTAATGAGAGTGATAGGGAGCGGCTGTAAATATAGATGAAGCTTTGCTCCCTCACCTGCCTTTCACCTCCTGCTGTGCAACCCAGTTCCTAACAGGCCAGGGACGGCTACCGGTCTGTGACCCAGGGGTTGGGAACCCCTGTAGGATAGTGTTTTCCTGGACCTTATTTTCTTTGATCTTTCCTAAATCTTTCTCAAAGTATTATTTTAATCTTATTGGATATTTTAAAATATTTTAATCTACCAAAACCTTGTTAGATGGGATATACAACCATAAATAATCATAATAAGTGGTCAATAAGATAGTTAATTTAGTACATTTTTAGAAAATTTTTTCTAAATTTAGAGCGAGACCTTCTAGTTGGAAAATGCTACATAATAATACATGGATTTAGAGATATAAAGTGTATTCACGCTGTATGATGTTCTTGTATTAGCATAATCCATCAAAGACGGTAAATGATATGACTCCAGTTATTTATTCTGTATGGATAATAGGGGCTCAGAGAAAGATATAATTATTATTGCATATCCCTTATATAATCATTATATAGCATACAGATATTACCTACTTAAAATATAATTTATGTTTAAAAGTGTAAATGTAAAACATATCAGAAAAATTCTTTTAAATTCTAACCTGGAAGAAAATGGACTCTTTTGAATTTGTTGCCTTGGGAGTTTAATCAGGTCTTTCTAAATGAAACTATCATTTTTTCACCTCACTATAATTCAGAACTAATTAACACTTGAAAGGAAAGCTAATATGAAAATACTTTTTTTAAATTATCAATGAAATTACTTTAATGCCTCTGGGAAGAATAGTTAAATATTCATCACTGATTTTTATTCATAAACAGATAACTTTACATAGAATCAAATGTTACTTTTATTTTCTCAATATGATTAAATATTAGAAAAATAAATGTTAAATATTAGAAAAATATTAGAAAAATAAGCATAATTACGGTGGTGTTTTTTAAATGCACATTAAAACTAAAGAAAAGAGTATTACTGTTATTTATATTGTTGTGGATTCAAAGAATTATTAATATGGGAAAACAGAAATACAACAAAGCATATTCTGTTTCTGCTTTTCCATTCCTCTTTTATTGTAACCACTAATATATCAATTCAGAGACTTGAAAATATTGTTATCATCCCTAGGGTACAAAGGAGTATATGGTTTTCATTAATATATTAGAAATTGAGCACCTACTATGTACTATGTACCTAGTATTGTTTAGCAAACACTGTAGAGGATGTAATTTCAATAAACAATTTGTATGCCCCCAAGGATTTAACTCTTAATTAGGAGAGATGAATCAAAGGAGTAACAAAAAGTGCTAAGGCAATGCAGTCAGTGGAGAAATACATTATGGCTTGGTTCAGGGTATATTTCACAGAGAAGGTAACATTATTATCTGCACCCCAGAATACAGTTAACATTTTTTGACATGCACAGATGGAAGAAAGGAATATCTGGCACAAATATAGTCAAGAAAAAATACACGACAGAGGAAAGGAAAAGTTATATTGAGTGAGTGATAATATTTCTGGTTTGCAGTTGTGGTAGATGATAAATTAACAAACTAAGAAGGAAGAACCTGTAATAGTAAACTAAAACACAATACAGCAAAAGAAACAGAAACATCAGTATTTGAAAAAATTAAAGCAACTGAATGCACATATTCAGTCTTGGGTTTTTAAAAAATTATACTGTCAGAATAATATTAGCAATCACCCACTGAGTTCTTAGAATGGCTACTGTAGTTTTATGAGGATTTTTCACATGCATCAACATTTTAATTTGAGGAAATCAATGGAATAGACCTCAAGTAATTGACTCAATTCAAGCAGCTAGTAAATGAATCGGCCAGTATTCAAATCAGGAATATGTCCAGAGTTTGAGTTCTGACCACTATGTTCTACAGCCTCCAGGTGTGGGAGACGGTAGATTTTAATATGGTGTGAGAACAAACTGGAGGCTGCAAGATCAGTTGAAAAGCCAATTTCAGAGTTCAGCCAAGAGAAATTGTTATCTGAAGAAGGTTAGAGGTCTTGGGATTCTAAAAGAAGAAATTTATCCAATATGGAAATAGGAACAGCAGAATGTGATGACTGAAAGGAATGTGAGATGTGAGGAGACTTAAGAATTTGTATCAGACAACACAAAATGCTACAAAGAATTTGAGTGTAATGAGAATAAGGCCATTGAATTTTTATAAAGTTGTCATTTGCTACCCTGAGAGTGTTTTTCAGTAGACAAAGTCAAAACCAGATTGCAAGAGACTGAAAAGGGGTAAAGAAACAGCAGCAACAAGAATGGTTTATCTTTCAAATTACTGGGCAGTAATTAAAAGAAAGATAAAATAGTAATTTAAGATTAAAAAATTATCTCTCCAAGGAGGACATACAGATGGCCAAGGGGCACATGAAAGGCTGCTCAACATCACTAATTATTAGAGAAATGCAAATCAAAACTACAATGAGGTATCACCTCACACCAGTCAGAAAGGCCATCATCAAAAAATTTACAAACAATAAATGCTGGAGAGAGTGTGGAGGAAAGGGAACCATCTTGCACTGGTGGTGGGAATGTAAATTGATACAGCCACTATGGAGAACACTATGGAGGTTCCTTAAAAAGCTAAAAATAGAACTATCCTACGACCCAGCAATACCACTACTGGGCATATACCCTGAGAAAACCATAATTCAAAAGGACACACGCACCCCAATGTTCATTGCAGCACTGTTTACAATAGCCAGGACATGGAAACAACCTAAATGTCCAACAGCAGATGAATGGATAAAGAAGATGTGTTATGTATATACAATGGAATATTACTCAGCCATAAAGAGGAACGAAATTGGGTCATTTGTAGAAATATGATGGATCTAGAGTCTGTCATACAGAATGAAGTAAGCCAGAAAGAGAAAAGCAAATATTGTATATTAACGCATATATGTGGAATCTAGAAAAATGGTAGAGATCAAACTATTTGCAGGGCAGGAATAGAGATGCAGATGTAGAGAAGGGACATGTGGACACAGTGGGGGAAGGAGAGGGTGGAACCAACTGGGAGATTAGGATTGACATATATACACTACCATGTGTAAAATAGATAGCAATATGCTATGAAGCACAGGAAGCTCAGTTCAGTGCTCTGTGACAACCTAGATGGGTGGGATGGGAGGGTGGGAGGAAGGTCCAAGAGGGAGGGGATATAGGTATACATATAGCTGATTCACTTCATTGTACAGCAGAAACTAACACAACACTGTAAAACAATTATACTCCAATAAAAAAAAAAATTAAAAAGATTAAACAATTGATAGAATTTTAGATTAGAAGAGTTGTATCTGTGTGTGTGTGTGTTTTCAGGTTAGTGATTAGCAAGTCTTCATCCAACGCAACAGGTATATCCTACAAGAGGGAACATATTCCAAAACTTAAAACTGATAATAGGGTTAGTATAAAAATTGTAACACTAAGCAAGTTACTTTTCTAATCATTAATGACACTAATTGTAATTTTTTTCTTAGATGTCTTTGAAGTATTTGACACAAGCTATCACTTATCTGCAAAGAAGGGAAGGCAATTTAAAACAAGAAAATTCCCAGAAATTCTAAAAGTAAATGGTCGTGTTTAACTAATATAGTTTAAGGACTTCTTTTCAGTTTTAATTGCCTACATATAGAATCAAATTTCCTGTAGGTAAAATGGTTTCAAGTTTGAAAGATGAGATTAAAATGATGATAAATAAATGCATTGTAGTGATCTGTATAATGCATAAATTTTTTCAGGAGTCTGTCACCTGAACAGGTATAAACACCATGGATTTGGAGAACAAATACTGAAGTCAAGAAAAGATTCAGG
>NW_006773486.1:0-11795 GCF_000442215.2 Lipotes vexillifer | reverse complement strand
AGGAATGCCTATGGCAAGGTGAGATCCAGAGGATGTCTGGAAAGAATGGGAGTAAAAACACAGGTGAGAGACTATGGAGGAATGGGAGTAAAAACACAGGTGAGAGACTAAGTCCTAGAAAAACTGAGGCTGAATTCCTTTCTGTTGGTACAGGAGAGAAAAAGGAAAAAAAAAAAAAAAACTCTACTGATATTTGTGATTTTCCCTAATGTCTAAATTACTCTGCTGCTATTATTAAGCCATCTTCTTTTTTCAGTACTCCAAGCAAGAGCTGTTTGTCTCTACCCATGGCAAGCACCATTCTTTGTATAGCAGTATAGTGCAAGTAGCTATTGACTTAATATGGGGAATTAAATGATAATTGCCAAGTAAAATGAGTATGAGCTCATTGTATATGAGATTTATGATTCTCATATTTCCATTCCATTGCTTGTGAAATATAATATGTAGCATTTAACCTTTCTTTGTGTATCTGTTTCTTTATGTGTCAAAAGGTGTAATGATACTTATCCTCACAAGGGTGTTTTAAAGATTAATTAGCTAAGTGCTTAGAAGATAGAAAGGCTTTATAAATGCTAAATATTCATATTCATTGAAGTCTGTCTTAAAATAATAAAATCAAAGTAATTCCGGAGTAATTCATAAATAAAATGGAAAATATAGCAACATCTTTGCTCTTTATCATTCAAGAAGCTGATATCTTTACATTTTCTACTTCCTCTGTCTACCCTCTCAGTATCTCCAACAGCTCCCTCCTCCCTATGTAAAGACGTGAGTAAATAGCTGAACTGCAATTCTTAATCTAAACTTCATCTAAGTGTCTTTGTTCTGCAAGTTTAAATCAAATAATTAATGTTACCTGAGGGTATTTAACTTAGCTGAATGATGCCATATTAAACACTTTAAGAACTCCATAACATAGAATTTTATCACATTAAAAGTAATTGAAAGTGATTGAGGTACCTGTAATGAATGGCATATTATAGCAGCAATATGTGGAACTTTCAAGGATAATGGGAACAAATAAGGGAAAAATATTTTGCAATGTACTAGGGCATTAAAAATGACAACAACTCAAAAATCTTATAAATAATAAGGGCTATAAAAAACAAAATATTTGTTTGATATCGACTGGATTTTATGGAATGTTGATAAAACATAATCTGGCAATACTAAATAACTAGTAGAATTCTTTGCATCATGGTGCTTTAGTAGCCTGCCAAAAAGTAATGGAATTTAAATTGCATTTTTGAAATTGAGAAGGCTCTGATACCCTGCCTAGATTGATTTAGTTTGTTTGTTTTTTGTTGTTGTTGTTGTTGTTGTTGTTTTTTGATGCTATGTAAGTGAAAAGCAAAATTTTGAAGGAGAAAAAAGTACATAGTTGTTAGCAGAGACTGATGTCTCAAATTACAAGTGAAAATTAACTTACACATTAACAATATTATCATTCTCTCAAATTACCTTTCCTGAGGAAGCTTCAGCTTTATCATGTAGTTTTGATGTTTGTTGTGTTTTAAATGGCATAAAAGAATAAAACGGTGTTCAGGGCTTCCCTGGTGGTGCAGTGGTTGAGAGTCTGCCTGCCAATGCAGGGGACACGGGTTCGTGCCCCGGTCCAGGAAGATCCCACATGCCATGGAGCGGCTGGGCCGGTGAGCCACGGCTGGGGAGCCTGCACGTCCGGATCCTGTGCCCCGCAACGGGAGAGACCACAACAGTGAGAGGCCCGCGTACCACACACAGAAAAAAACAAAAAACTCAGTGTTCAAATATAGACTACCAAGAGATCTCATTGTACATCTACACACAGCATATGCCACCTGTTTTCTTAAAAATGGGGGACAAGGGCTTCCCTGATGGCGCAGTGGTTGGCGCCCCCCCTGCCTATGCAGGGGACACGGGTTCGTGGCCCCGGTCCAGGAGGATCCCACATACTGCGGAGCGGCTGGGCCCGTGAGCCATGGCCGCTGAGCCTGTGCTCCGAAACGGGAGAGGCCACAACAGTGAGAGGCCTGCGTACCACAGGAAAAAAAAAAAAAAAATGGGGGACAATATAAAGATTATGTATGTCTCTAAGGTTTGGAGAAGCAGTTTCTATGTATGTTCAGAGTCAAGTTTTTCTATCACCTGCTTTTAGTTAGGCTATATGAATGCCTATTTAGTCAAGATATCTATGATTCCAGAAGATTGTTCAGTTTTAATGAAACATAAGGTTAATTCTGCTGTTAACATATAGAATATCATGCACTTATATGTTAAGTTGCTTGATTTTAATAACTTGTCAAGCACTTATATTTTGGGCATGTTTCCAAAAGTTTATTTTATACTTTTTTTTTCTCTATCAGAAATCTCACTCAGTCCCTTTATATGATTCCCAAACTGTATCTTCACACAAAACATTTTCTCTGGGTCCTGACCTACATTTCTATCTGTGTATTTTAATATTTTCACCAAGAAATACAATTAACACCTTGCAACAGTTGTGATTCTTTGTCTTTAAGCAACAGAAACTGAATCTGATAAAAGTAGCAAAAATAAAAGAAAAAAATAATATTACTTCAAAGAATTGGAGCAAAATCCAAAGAAGCAGACTTTTGAAAGCACAGGAATCAAAGTAGTTTTAGAAAGTTGGTAGCAGGAATTAATGGGTAATATCTTTAGTGTTTGAGCATTAGAGGGGATTAGCTTTACCTATTTCTTCTTCTGGACTTTCCACCATGAGAGACAAATTCCCCAAAGAGAGAATTCCATTATAATCCTGGATCACAGACACACCCTTTGACTTAATAGGGGAGGGGAGGGCAAGGAGATACATAATTTCACCAAAATCAATGAAATGTGTTATCCAAAAATAGGTCGAGGATGTTGGCTAGTTAAAAAAAAAAAAATTTTTTCCCATCATGTAGTCTACATCAACATTTCAAAATCAAATCAGATCCTCTTATATCTTTGATATTGAACCTATGTCTGTATCCCTTAGCTTCCTTCATTCACCCGTACATGAAATTTTAACTTCAGAGTCAAGCTCACTAGTATATTTTCTTTCTAATTACTTCGATATTCTCAGTGAAGTATGACTAGGTGGGCTCAGTTCTTCTCATTCATCTCTTTGTCTATCTTTAATTCCAATAAAACGTTGTATGTTATGATAATCTTGAAATACAACAGTGTAGGTCCTCCAAATTTCATCTTGTATTTAAAAGATATTTTGACGATATCAGGTAATTTCTCTTCTATATGAATTTTAGGATAAATTTTTAAACTTCTACTAAAAATACTTCCTGAATTTTGATTTAAGTTGCTTTGAATCTATACATTATTTTGTAAAGAATTGACATCTTCAATATTGGATCATTTATCTATAATCATGGTAAATCTCTTTATTTAGAGCTTTAATTTTTCTTAACTATACTTTGTAGTTTTTAGTATTATGTGATGCACATCTTTTATGAGATTTACTGACAAATATCTCATTTAATTCTATTGTTAATGGTTTTGCAGTTTTAATTTTAATATCTGATTGTTAGTATATAAAAATACAGTTGATCTCTTTTCCTGAAAATTAGTTAAACTCACTTATAAATCCTGGAATTTCCTTTATGGACATTGTAGGATTTTCACATATATGAGCATATCATCTTCAAATAAAAGAAGTTTTACTTTTTTTTTAAATCTGGAAGCTACTATCCTTTATCTTGCCTTATATTCATTAGACTCTCTAGTATGATGCTATATAGAAGTGATGAGTGCAGAAATAGGCATGTTGATCCTGATATTAAAGGAAAAACAGACTGATTCTCACACTTTAGAATGATATTCTTTGTATTTTTTTGGTAGATGCTGTTAATCAGGTTAAGAAAAAACTCTTAAGTTTAATCTGATGTGGATGTTCAGTGTAGTAAAATTTGTTTTCTCTGTGTCTGTTGATTATTCAAAATTTATTTGTTATAGTAAAACAACTTTGCATTCTTGGGGGAAAAAGCCACTTGGTCATGATATTTTATATTTTTATGTATCATTGGTTAGCATACTTTTTAAAATGCATCTATGGACCTGAGGCATTTAAATTTATAGTTTTCTTTTTGGTAATGTCCTTTTACTTTACTATTGGTATCAAGCCAACGCCAGCCTCATAGAATTTATCAGGGAGTATGTCTAGTCCTCAATTTTCTGGAATAAAATTTGGCCTGGAGTTTTCTTTGTGGAATAGTTTGTAAATAAAAAATTGTTTGTTTTATAGATATAGGAACACTCAGGTTATTTCTTCTTAAGTGAGTTTTCGTAGCCTATGTTTTTCAAAGAAATTGTCAATTTCATCTAGTGTCTAGTTTATTGACTTGATTGTTCATAATATCCCCTTATTTTCCTTCTGATATCTAGAAAATCTGTGATGTTGTAACCTCCCTCATTTCTACTATTGCTAATTTGACTGTTCTCTTTTTTTCTTGATCAGTCTGGCTAAAGTTTTTATTAATCTTTCTGATTTGCTTAAAGAATCTGCTTTTGGTTTTATTTGGTTTTATTATCTTTCTCTATTCTTTGTCTGTTTTCTATTTCATTGATTTCCACTCCTATCTTTATCATTTCCTTTCTTTTGCTTACTTCTGGTTTAATTTGCCCATCATTTCCTAGATTCTTAATGTGAAATCTGGGATGTTTGATTTGAGAACTTTCTTTTTTTCAAATATAGGAAGATAGTGTTATATCTCCCTAGATACATGCATCCCAATGTTCATTGCAGCACTATTTACAATAACCAGGACATGGAAGCAACCTAAATGTCCAATGACAGAGGAATGGATAAAGAAGATGTGGTACATATATACAATGGAGTATTACTCAGCCATAAAAAGGAATGGAATAATGTCATTTGCAGCAACATGGATGGACCTAGAGATTGTCATACTGAGTGAAATAAGTCAGACAGAGAAAGACAAATATCATGATATCGCTTATATGTGGAATTTTAAAATAGGGTATAAATGAACTTACCCACAAAATAGAAACTGAGTTAAGAATGTAGAAAACAAACTTGTGGTTACCAGGGTGTCAGGGGGAGGGATAAGTTGGGACATTTGGGATTGACATACACACACTACTGTATATAAAATAGATAACTAATAAGGACCTACTGTATAGCACAGAGAACTCTACTCAATACTCTGTAAAGACCTGTATGGGAAAAGAATCTAAAAGAGTGGATATATGTATATGTATAATTGATTCACTTTGTTGTATACCCGAAAATAACACAACATCGTAAATCAACTATACTAATAAAATTTTTTTAAAAAGGAGTGCTTTAGCTGGATCTTCCGAATTTTAATATGTTGAAATTTCATTTTTGTTCAGTTCAAAATACTTTCTAATTTAATTCTTGATTTCGTTTTAGATATGATGGTTATTTAAGTGTTTGATATATTGTTTCCAAACATTTTGAAATTCCCAGATATATTTCTATTACTGATTTAAAGTTTTATTTTATTATGATCACAGAACATGTTTTATATGAAATTATTTTAGATTCATTGAAACTTGTTTTAAAGCCCAGAATATAAACTGTCTTGGTGTGTGTGCTATGGTCACCTGTAAAAAATGTGTACTCTGCTATTACTGGGTAGACTCTTATTTAAAGGTCAATTGGGTTAATTTTGTTAATAGTTTCGTTCAATATTATGCATATTCACTGATTTTGTTTACTTGTTTGATTAACTGTGGAATAAGGGACATTGAAATCTCTAACTGTAATTGTGGGTTTGTCTATTTCTCCTTCAAGCTTTATCTTTATTTCCTTCACATATTTAGAACATGTGTTATTAGGTGCATAAATATTCGGGATGCTTAAAAACGATGACTGCTATGATATATTAATACATTTATTTCTTTATTAAAAATATCCTTTTAAAATTTTCTAATAATATTCTTTTCTTTGAAATCTACTGACATTAATGTAGCCACCCTATCTTTGGAACAGTGTTATAATGGTATATCATTTTATATCCCTTTATTTTAACCTAGTTGTGTTTTTATACTTAAGTGGATTTCTTTTAGAGAGCATATAAAAATTTATTGCTTTGTTTCTAACCCAACTATCCCTACTTTTACTGTGGCCTTATATCATTTATATTTAATTATTGATATGGTTGAAATTAAACAATTTTTATTTTTTAAATTTTAAAAAAATTTAAAATTGCCATTGGAGTCTTTTTTTTTAAGGGGATAAAATGCTTATTTTATTTTAGCATCTTTATTGGAGTATAATTGCTTTACAATGGTGTGTTAGTTTCTGCTGTATAACAAAGTGAATCAGCTATACATATACATATATCCCCATATCTCCTCCCTCTTGCGTCTCCCTCCCATACTCCATATTCCACCCCTCTAGGTGGTCACAAAGCACTGAGCTGATCTCCCTGTGCTATGTGGCTGCTTCCCATTAGCTATCTATTTTATATTTGGTAGTGAATAAGTATGTTTATTTTCCTTTTGTTTAATCTTTGGTTTTCTGAACGTTTATTAATTTAATATTTTTATAATTCAATTTTCCTCCTTTGTTGACTTATAGACTATAAATCTTAGTTTTGTGTATATGTCTAACTGGTTCACTTAAGAATTTTCACTATGCATCTTTAGCTTGTCACACTGTACCTTTAATGGTTTTTTGCTCAGTATTTCTTTAGGCAAGATATCTTCTTTTTCAATTTCTTTTTATCTTAAAATATTTTAAGATTTTTTTGCCCTTAAGTAATTGTATTGTATAAAAATTGGAGAAACTTTTATTTTTTTGAAAGTTGTATTTTCTTCCATATAGATACTTCACCTGTCTTTGTAATATTATGATTGCTATGCTCTCTTGTATCTATGCTGAAGTAGTCTTATGTTTTTATGTTGTTTACTTACATAGTATCCATTTCTGCCTACTGAAGCCCACTGTGATAGATTGAATAATCACCCACTCTTCCCTTTCCAAAGATATCCATATCTGATCCTCTGAAACCTGCAAATATTATTCACATGGCAAAAATTTTGTTCAAAATGTGATTCAGTTAAGAATCTTGACATGGGAAGATTATCCTACATTATCTGGCTGAATCCAATGTCATCACAAAGATCCTTATAAAAATGATGCAGGAGGGTCAGAGAAGGCAGAGAAGGTGATGTGACAATGGATGTAGAGGGCGAGCAGGAGATGTGATAATAGGAACAGAGGTTAGAGTGATGTTGCCAGGAGACAAGTAATGCAGGAAGTACCTAGAATATGGAAAAGACAAGGAATAGATTCTCCTCTAGAGAGAGACTCCAGAAAGAACACAACCTTTGATTTTAGTTTCCTAAGAACAATTTAGGACTTCTAACCTCCAAAACTATAAGATAGCGAATCTGTGTTGTATTAAGCCACTAAGTTTGTGGTAATATGTTACAGTAGCAATTGGAAACTGGTACTTCTCCCAAGGAATAAGTCCTCACCAATTTTAATTAAGAGCATAATGTGTAATGTGTATTTGAATATACATACTTATATATTTGACTTGTGAAAAAACAGGAAGTGGAAATTGAGCCAAAACCATGCACAGTAGAGCTTAATGTAACTGGACTTCTCTCTTCCTTCTGTAGTTGGTTTACAATACTGGTATACTTTTCATTCCACATAGTCATGATCAAATCTTACTCTTCTGAGAAAAGTGCTTTTGTACTTCGTACAACTATCTAATGAATCATAGAGAATTTACTTACAGCAGTTACTTGTCCTCGCCCTACTCCCTCATCATCTTACTCCCACAGAAAATCATATTTCATCTTCCTTTTTCCCTTCAATGATCATCAATTCTTATTTCTGGTTGGAATAAATTAGATTTGGGTTATGTGGACCATCTTAGTTTTTCTCCACAGGCTTCCTCTCAATGACAAGAAAATGCTGTGTGTAGCATTGCGTGTGTGTGTCTATGTTTTTGCGGGGGGAGGTGGGGACATGAGATGAAAGGTAACAGCAATCTTTGTCCCAAGGCATTTGCCTTATCATGTGTTTAAATGTTATTGGCAATGAAAATATATACATATATAATTTACAATGTAAATTCCTACTTGTTTTATCTTAGGTTTTATTAAATTTGTTGATTTGTTTTACTAGATAAAATATATTCACATTTTTTTCATTCCCATCATTAATTTATTGCCATTTTTAGTTCTTTGATGTGTATAAATGGATGGGGGCATTAATAATGCAAATTTTAATATAATTTTTTAAACAAAAATATTATAAAGCAAAGAATGTGCATAAGAACGGATAAGTGACCTGGCAGATAAAATAGTGGAAATAATTACAGCAGAGCAGAGTAAAGAAAAAAGAATGAAAAGAATTGAGGACAGTCACAGAGACCTCTGGGACAACATTAAACCCACCAATGTTCTAATTATAGGGGTCCCAGAAGAAGAAGAGAAAAAGAAAGGGACTGAGAAAATATTTGAAGACATTATAGTTGAAAACCTCCTTAATATGGGAAAGGAAATAGCTAATCAAGTACAGGAAGCACAGAGAGACCCATACAGGATAAATCCAAGGAGAAACATGCTAAGACACATATTAATCAAACTATCAAAAATTAAATACAAAAAATATATTAAAAGCAACAAAGGAAAAACAACAAATAACACACAATGGTATCCCCATAAGGTTAACAGCTGACCTTTCAGCAGAAACTCTGCAAGCCAGAAGGGAGTGGCAGGAAATATTTAAAGTGATGAAGGAGAAAAACCAACAAAGAAGATTATTCTACCCAACAAGGATCTCATTCAGATTCAATGGAGAAATCAAAAGTTTTACAGACAAGCAAAAGCTAAGAGAATTCAGCACCACCAAACCAGCTCTAAAACAAATGCTAAAGGAACTTCTCTAAGTGGGAAACACAAGAGAAGAAAAGGACTTACAAAAACAAACCCAAAACAATGAAGAAAATGGTCACAGTAACATACATATCGATAATTACCTTAAACGTGAATGCTCTAACCAAAAGACACAGTCTTGCTGAATAGATACAAAAACAAGACCCATCTATATGCTGTCTACAAGAGACCCACTTCAGACATAGGGACACATACAGACTGAAAGTGAGGGGATGGAAAAAGATATTCCATGCAAATGGAAATCAAAAGAAAGCTGCAGTAGCAATTCTCATATCAGACAAAATAGACTTTAAAATAAAGACTATTACAAGAGACCAAGAAGGACACAACATAATGATCAAGGGATTGATCCAAGAGGAAGATATAACAATTGTAAATATTTATTCATCCAACATAGGAGCACCTCAATACATAAGACAAATACTAACAGCCATAAAAGGGGAAATCGACAGTAACACAATCACTGTAGGGGACTTTAACACCCCACTTTCACCAATGGACAGATCATCCAAAATGAAAATAAATAAGGAAACACAAGCTTTAAATGATACATTAAACAAGATGGACTTAATTGATATTTATAGGACACTCGATCAAAAACAGAATGCATATTCTTCTCAAGTGCTCATGGAACATTCTCCAGGATAGATCATATCTTCAGTCACAAATCAAGCCTTGCTAAATTTAAGAAAATTGAAATCATGTCAAGTATCTTTTGTGACCACAATGCTAGGAGACTAGATATCAATTACAGGAAAAAATCTGTAAAAAATACAAATACATGGAAGCTAAACAACACACTACTTAATAACCAAGAGATCATTGAAGAAATAAAAGAGGAAATCAAAAAATACCTAGAAACAAATGAAAATGAAAACATGATGACCCAAACCTATGGGATGCAGAAAAGCAGTATAGCAATACAATCCTAACTCAAGAAACAAGAAACATCTCAAATAAACAACCTAATCTTACACCTAAAGCAATTAGAGAAAGAAGAACAAAGAAACCCCAAAGTTAGCAGAAGGAAAGAAATCATAAAGATCAGATCAGAAATAAATGAAAAAGAAATGAAGGAGGGCTTCCCTGGTGGCGCAGTGGTTGAGAGTCCGCCTGCCGATGCAGGGGACGCGGGTTCGTGCCCCGGTCTGGGAGGATCCCACGTGCCGCGGAGCAGCTGGGCCCGTGAGCGATGGCCGCTGGGCCTGCGCGTCCGGAGTCTGTGCTCCGCGGCGGGAGAGGCCACAGCAGTGAGAGGCCCGCATACAGCAAAAAAAAAAAAAAAAAAAAAGAAATGAAGGAAACAAGAGCAAAGATCAATAAAACTAAAGCTGGTTCTTTGAGAAGATAAACAAAATTGATAAACCATTAGCCAGACTCATCAAGAAAAAAAGGGAGAAGACTCAAATCAAAAGAATTAGAAATGAAAATGGAGAAGTAACAACTGACACTGCAGAAATACAGAGGATCATGAGAGATTACTACAAGCAACTATATGCCAATAAAATGGACAACTTGGAAGAAATGGACAAATTCTTAGAAATGCACAACCTTCCGAGACTGAACCAGGAAGAAATAGAAAATATGAACAGACCAATACAAGCACTGATATTGAAATTGTTATTAAAAATCTTCCAAAAAACAAAAGCCCAGGACCAGATGGCTTCACAGGCAAATTTTATCAAACAATTAGAGAAGAGCTAACACCTAACCTATCAAACTCTTCCAAAATATAGCAGAGGGAGGAACAATCCCCAACTCATTCTATGAGGCCACCATCACCCTGATATCAAAATCAGACAAAGAAGAGGCCAATATCACTGATGAACATAGAAGCAATAATCCTTAACACAATATTGGCAAGCAGAATCCAACAGCACATTAAAAGGGTCATACACCATGATCAAGTGGGGTTTATCCCAGGAATGCAAGGATTCTTCAATATACAAAAATCAATCAAGGTGATACACCATATTAACAAACTGAAGAAGGAAAAACATATGATCATCTCAAAAGATGCAGAGAAAGCTTTTGACAAAATTCAACACCCATTTATGATAAAAGCCCTCCAGAAAGTGGGCATAGAGGGAACTTTCCTCAACATAAAAAAGGCCATATATGACAAACTCACAGCCAACATCATCCTCAATGGTGAAAAACTGAAACCATTTCCACTAAAATCAGGAACAAGACAAGGTTGTCCACTCTCACCACTCTTATTCAACATAGTTTTGGAAGTTTTAGCCACAGCAATCAGAGAAGAAAAAGAAATAAAAGGAATCCAAGTTGGAAAAGAAGAAGTAAAGCTGTCACTGTTTGCAGATGGCATGATACTATACATAGAGAATCCTAAAGATGCGAACAGAAAACTACTAGAGTTAATCAATGAATTCGGTAAAGTAGCAGGATGTGAAATTAATGCATAGAAATCTCTTGCATTTCTGTACACTAATGATGAAAAATCTGAAAGGGAAATTAAGAAAACAGTCCCATTTACCATTGCAATAGAAAGAATCCAAACCTAGAAATAAACCTACCTAAGGAGACAAAAGACCTGTATGCAGAAACTTATAAGACACTGATGGGGCTTCCCTGGTGGCACAGTGGTTGAGACTCCACCTGCCGATGCAGGAGACACGGATTCATGCCCCAGTCTGGGAAGATCCCACATGCCACAGAGCGGCTAGGCCCATGAGCCATGGCCGCTGAACCTGCACATCCGGAGCCTGTGCTCTGCAATGGGAGAGGCCACAACAGTGAGAGACACCTGCTCAAAAAAAAAAAAAAAGACACTGATGAAAGAAATTAAAGATTATAGAAATAGATGAAGAGATATACCATGTTCTTGGATTGGAAGAATCAACATTATGAAAATGACTCTACTACCCAAA
>NW_006773485.1:0-259 GCF_000442215.2 Lipotes vexillifer | reverse complement strand
GCTCAGTGATATCAGGCCCACAACTGAATTTTTTTTTTTTTTTTCGGTACGCGGGCCTCTCACTGTTGTGGGCTCTCCTGTTGCGGAGCACAGGCTCCAGGCGCGCAGGGTCAGCGGCCATGGCTCACGGGCCTGGCCATGGCTCACGGGCCCAGCCGCTCTGCGGCATGTGGGATCTCCCCAGACCGGGGCACGCACCCGTGTCGCCTGCATTGGCAGGCGGACTCTCAACCACTGCGCCACCAGGGAAGCCCCACAA
>NW_006773484.1:0-524 GCF_000442215.2 Lipotes vexillifer | reverse complement strand
AGACTAGGGTCTGAAGCAATCCTGCGGGATGGTGGCCAGCTCACAAGAAAGTGAGGGGAGGAATGGAGCTCAGGGCCACTATAGTTCACAAACCTGCAGAGTTATAAATAACAGCTTTCATCCATAAATATACTGAAGTGAGGCTGTGAAGAGAACTTGAAAGCGAGGCAGAATTGCAGGAAACCGATTTCAGGAGGTGGTTTGGAATTGCATCTAAAGCCTATGAAAATAGGCAGAATGCCGACCAGGATGCCCTTGGCCAAAAAGGGCGTATGCGTTTTTTCCTGAATATATTCAGGAAAAAACGCATACGCCCTTTTTGGCCAACGAAGCAAGCTTGCAACGGAAATCTATGCTACAATGAACTCTCACTTCCCCCCGGTCAAAAAGGCCATCTGAAAAAAGTGTAAAATCCAGAAAGGCAAGACAGGCCAGGGAGTACAGGGAGCATTGTTATGCTGATGGACGGGTTGTAAATTGCCAACAGCCACCCTGGAGAAACGTATGGTATTTCCTGAAACATC
>NW_006773483.1:0-571 GCF_000442215.2 Lipotes vexillifer | reverse complement strand
CCGTTGTCGTACCTTAACCTGTACCCTAAACCGTCCCCGGTTCCTAACACTAAAGCTAACACTTAACCTAACTTTTACCTGAAGCCTTACCGTAACCCATGCCCTAATCCTAAACCGCACGCTAAAACTAACCCTTACCCTAACACGTACGCTAACCCTAAACCGTTATCGTTCCCTAACCCTAACCCTAAACCGTCCGTTCCCTAACCCTAACCCTTACCCTATCCGTTCCCTGAAGCCTTACCCTTACCCGTGCCCTAATCCTAACCCGTACGCGAACACTAACCCGTGCCCTAAAAGTACGCTAACCCTAATCCTTTGTCGTACCCTAACCTGTACCCTAAACAGTCCACGTTCCCTAACCCTAACCCTAACCCTTACCCTAACACTAACCGTTACCCGAAGCCTTACCCTAACCCATAGCTTAAACCTAATCCGTACGCTAACACTAACCCGTGCCCTAAAACGTACACAAAACTTCAGCTGTTGTCGTACCCTAACCTGTACACTAAACCGTCCCCATTCCCTAAACCTAACCCGAAGCCTTAACCTAACCCGTGCCCTAATCCTA
>NW_006773482.1:0-241 GCF_000442215.2 Lipotes vexillifer | reverse complement strand
GTGTTGAATGAATCAGAATTGGTTTGCCATTCCCCACTGCCTTTATCTCACAATGACAGAAACATAAAGTGGGCAGGGCAGAAACGACGGCAAATAGATTGTCCTCTTAGTCACAGGATGCAGTTTCTAGAACTTAAAGAATAATTAGTAGATTTTGGAATAATTTTGTTTTACAAAAATTTCATAAGATTGAAGTACTCTAACCTTAAAGCTCTCGATCAACTCTAAAGGAGGGCTTTAA
>NW_006773481.1:0-562 GCF_000442215.2 Lipotes vexillifer | reverse complement strand
CCCAGACCAGGGCTCGAACCCACGTCCCCTGCATTGGCAGGCGGATTCTTAACCACTGCACCAGCAGGGAAGCCCCATATTTTTGAAAGCATTGAATTCACCAGGACCCTGTATGTACTCAGTAATAAATCTTCAAAATACAAAAGACAAGAATTGATAGAAGATAAAAAGAAACTATCAAATCGATCATGATTGAGGGAGACATTCAGTGGTTGGTAAATCAAGCAGAGAAAAAATATCAGTTAGAATACAGAAGAATTGAACATCACAAGCTTAATCTAATGGATAAACTTAAAAACTATCCCTAATAATCAGAAAATAGAGATTCGTTTGAAGCACACAGAAAACATTTATGAAAGTTGACCACATTATAAACCAAAAGCAAGTATTGAAAAATTTCAAGTAATTGGTATGAGTCAAGTCACAGTCACTGACTGCAATGAAATTAAGTTATAAATAAATGACAAACAGATAATTTCTAAAAATCCGTTTGTTTTGAACTTTTAAAGAATATACTTTAAAGTAACCCAGGGTTCTTTTTTTTTTCTTTTTTTTTTTTTTT
>NW_006773480.1:0-713 GCF_000442215.2 Lipotes vexillifer | reverse complement strand
AAACATCATATGGTATCACTAATACATGGATTGTAAACTTTTCTACACATGAAAGGAATTACAGAACAGAAGAGGGTCTCTCATTTACAAAACAAACTTATGCTTCCGTAAGGGGAAAGCTGAGTGGGGGTGCTGCATAAAACCAGAGATTGAAATCAGCACAGATACCGTTCCAGAAGCCAAATACGTAATAGACAAGATCTACTCTTTGCTCCACGAAATGGACTCAACACCCCATATTCAATGCATAGGAATAGACCTGACTGGTAGGAATCTAAAAACCTATGTATTTATATGTATCCGTAAGAGAATCGAGCTTGTGTAGAGCGACATAAGCGCAGCAGTGAAAATCAGCCAAATCCCATTATAAAAATAAATTTCAAAACCAAAACACAATGACAGTGAAATAGACATTCTTAATAAATTCATTCACGGCTCGGGATGAAACCTGGATTTACCACATCTATACCCACAGCTGTGTGAGACATAAGTCTGGACACTAGGGGCTGAGAGGATTGGTGAGGTGTGGTAAGCAAAGGCAAAGCCTTTGAAGTCATACTGCATGTTATCCATTGCATGGGGCCCAAGTCCCCAGGTTTAGTGGATTCTTCCTTCCGCTAAATCATTCATGGGAAACCCAGAGTATGGTACACCGTGTGATCGGGCAAAGTTCCTAACATGCATCTCAGTTTACGTGCCCTGGAACACGTGTT
>NW_006773479.1:0-968 GCF_000442215.2 Lipotes vexillifer | reverse complement strand
TGGGATCTTCCCAGACCGGGGCATGAACCTGTGTCCCCTGCATCGGCAGGCGGACTCTCAATCCCTGCGCCACCAGGGAAGCCCCAACCTGTGGTTTTGTTATCACATTCAAATAATGATCGTGAGGCAGGCCATCAAAATATATACCTAACGACAACCCAAATTATTTTGTGAAGGGGGGGAAGGCAGGGTTTATAAAAAATTGCAAGGAAGGGGAAAAGCCTCTCTAACTGAGTAGAGTAGGATGAGTTAAAAGGCTAGGATGGCTGCTACTGCCAAAGATGCTGCTACTGACCAAGGGCCACTGCTGGTCTCAGGGGTGGGTTTTCCTGCAGAGAAACCGTGAAGCTGACATTACATTACCCTTTTACTTTCCCCTTGTGATTGTTGTCTCTTGCTGTGTAACAAGTTACTGAAAACTTTATCTCTCCCGAACCAACTTTCTGTTATGAAGTCATAAAATCAAACTGCTTTTTAAAAAAGGAAAGAAAATTCATAACCATTAAATCATTATAAAAATATATTCCATTAAAAGAAATTTTAAGGACAAAAATTAAATAGAAAAAAATCACTCCAAAATTCACCACTCAAACATAACCACTGTATTCATTTTGGTCATTTTATTTTCAAGCTTTTAAATGTATGTATTCTTTGACATATAGTTGTACTCTATATTCTCTTTATATTTTAACATCCTTAATATTCTACAATTAACTTTCATGTATTACAATGTCTTTTGAAAATATAATTTTAATAGTTGCAAATTCCATATTCAAACTTTCCTTTAGAGTTGGACATTAGGATGTTTACAATTTTTTGATACAATAAATAATGTTTGTACACAAGTGTGTTCTTTATTTTTGAGATTAGTTTCTTAATATAGATTCCAAAGAAAAGAATTAGTAGGTTCAGGGCTTCCCTGGTGGCGCAGTGGTTGAGAGTCCGCCTGCCGATGCAGGGGACACGGG
>NW_006773478.1:0-837 GCF_000442215.2 Lipotes vexillifer | reverse complement strand
AGAGGATTCAGGGGTTCAGGGATTTCTGTCCCAGGGAACCAACTACATTCCTGTCCCACATCCGTTATCAGCTTTGCGACTCTGGGAAAGTCACTTAAAATCTCAACATTTTAGTGCCATGTACCATAAAATATGGATCACAGCGCCTGCCATGAGTTCCCCACGGGGCTGGTGTGGGGATCACAGGAGATGATAACAGATATTCTTCACAAGCTCTAAAGCATCACACCCATAACCTTCCCCACTCCCCTGCCCTGTGGCATCCAGGTCCCCTCTCTGGAGGCATCACTACCACATTTCTTGCTTATTCTTCCAGACATTTAACATTTGAACACTTAGGTAGCACTTATGAAGTACCCATCATTTTTCATCAGGGTCTACCTGATTTGTTGTATTAAGCTTCATCATGTCATACTAATAAGTGGGCCCTATTAACATTTCCATTATCACAGAACAAGGAACTGAGGACAGAGGGTCTGCATAACTTTCCCAGGTTCATGTGGCTTTTGGTATGATTTGAATCCAGCCCATCAGGCACCAGCCCCCACTCTGTCGGTCACTGTGCTGTGCTCCCTTTCTATATTATCTCACTAAATAAAGTCATGTCCCTGTGCAGTCAGCCTGCTGGCTATTTTAAGTGCACACCACATTGCAACACCCTCTTCTCAGCCCAGCTTCGATTCGCTTGACTCCCCTAGACTCCCCTAGGAGGCTGTTGAACAAAGAGAACAGACGTGTGACCTGGGAATGAATCGACACCTCTGCATGGTCTTCTCCCAGCAACATATCAATAGTTCTCTCAGTTTTTGTTGTGTTTCCCACAATCATGACTTGGGA
>NW_006773477.1:0-534 GCF_000442215.2 Lipotes vexillifer | reverse complement strand
CTCAAACTCTTCCAAAATAGAGCAGAGGGAGGAACACTCCCAAACTCATTCTATGAGGCCACCTTCACCCCGATACCAAAACCAGACAAAGATATCACAAAAAAAGAAAACTACTGGCCAGTATCACTGATGAACATAGATGGAAAAATCCTCAACAAAATACTAGCAACAGCACATTAAAAGGATCTTACACCTTTTATATATTGAAGAATGCAAGGATTCTTCAATATATGCAAATCAATCAATGTGATAACCATATTAACAAACTGAAAGACAAAAACCATATGATAATCTCAATAGATACAGAAAAAGCTTTTGACAAATTTCAACAGCCATTTATGATAAAAACTCTCCAAAAAGTAGGCATAGAGGGCATTTACTTCCACATAATAAAGGCCAAATATGACAAACCCACCGCCAACATCATTCTCAATGGTAAAAAAACTGAAACCATTTCCTCTACTGTCACGCAAAAGACAAGGTTGCCCACTCTCACCACTATTATTCAACATAGTTTTGGAAGTCCTAGCCACA
>NW_006773476.1:1476976-1482481 GCF_000442215.2 Lipotes vexillifer | reverse complement strand
GTAGGGGGTGTTATCTGAGAGTGCACACAGAGAAGGAAGCTCCTATGGTGGTCCCACCCCTCTCCTCATGTCCCCCTAACAATGGCACCTTGCCTCTATGGCAGGCCCAGCCTTCTTCTGAGTACACCCTCAGTTGCCACACGCCAACCTCTTCAGGCTCTCTCTGTGCAGCCAACCCCAGTCCTCTCCCTGGGTCTGACCTCTGAAGCCTGAGCTTCAGCACCAGGTCTTTGCCTGCACTGGAGGATGGAGCATCTGAGGCTGGGGAGCACAGGGTAGAGGTACCGTCTGTGCAGGTCACTCTCTGTTTTGCCTACCACAAACCGATTGCTGCACTCTCCTCTGAAGCTCCGAAGCTGATCTGTCTCTATCCAGGCTGATCTCTCTGCCAGTGAGGGGACTTCACAGGGTTTGGGAACATTTCCTCCTTCACAGCTCCCTCTTTGTGGCACAGGTCCTATCCTGATTCCTTTTTCTTTTTCATTTGTCCTGCCCAATTACTTGGAGGTTTTCTTGCTTTTTTGGAAGTCGAGGTCATCTGCCAGCAAGCAGTAGATGGTCTGCAAATCATTCCACTTGTAGATGTATTTTTGATGTATTTGTGGGAGGCAGTGAGCTCCACGTCCTACTCCTCCCCCATCTTGATGCCCTCTCAAAAAGAGTCAGAGTCGGGGCTTCCCTGGTGGCTCAGTGGTTGGGAGTCTGCCTGCCGATGCAGGGGACACGAGTTCGTGCCCCGGTCTGGGAGGATCCCACAGAGCGGCTGGGCCCGTGAGCCATGGCCGCTGATCCTGTGCATCCAGAGCCTGTGCTCTGCAATGGGAGAGGCCACAGTAGTGAGAGGCCCGCATACCGCAAAAAAAAAAAAGTCAAGAGTCTTAATACACTAATGAGCAACTATGAATCTCCAAGAGGATAATACAGTACACATCTTGTCTCAATTTTATGTGACCAATTAACGATTTTGTTTTCATTTTTATGGTTTGTGTTTTGTTTGTTTATTTGCTTGCTTGTTTTTCAATGAACATTTCTCAAGACTTGTGTTGTTGAGAATACCCTTTGGAAAACACTAATTTCATATATTACCTTCTTTTAAACAAGAAAGTTACCTGGCTCCTTGCAATGCCTGATTGATGGCACCTTGCCTCTATGGCAGGCCCAGCCTTCTTCTGAGAAGAAGAATCTGGGAACTATGGCATTTATAAAGACTGCATGATTGCCTAATTCTGTTTATCCAGAGTATATATGAACATCTGGGGTAGCTCAGGGTGTTGATAAAGTGCTAGCTGCCAAACAGAATTTACGCAGAAACTTAAAAAGTCCCAATTTAGATTTCCAAATGTCAAATACTAAGGAAACAGTGATAACTGAGCCTCAAACCCCATTGTTGAATAAAGGGGACTATTGAAATTTTTAGCTAACATATTACAGAAGGTTTTATCTCCATATGGATACCACTGTAGTACCCTTTCCTAAACTAATGTAACCTCAATTTCCTCATCTATAAAATGGGGATAATAATAGTTATTAGGATCACTTAGAAATTAAAAGATAGTCTAGGAAATTTCAAATACTTGGCACATAGCACAGGTACCACCTACTACCTCAGCATTTAAGCCCCTTCCTTTTTTTTATATCTATCTTTATTGGAGTATAATTGCTTTACAGTGGTGTGTTAGTTTCTGCTTTATAACAAAGTGAATCAGTTATACATATACATATGTTCCCATATCTCTTCCCCCCTTTCAATGTAGTTAATGGTGAGTTTTGTACCAAAATTTTTTCTAGGCAATGTAAGTATAACAACTTCTTAGCAACTAATAAGGTTTAGAATTTAATTAAGGATTAATAAGTGTTCATTTAATTGAAGGGAAAGATACAAATGGAAAGAAAATTATTGTTTAATGCCAACAGTGTACCAGAACCTCTACATAAGTTATTTTTCTGGAGTTGAATCACATTTCTGTTTGTTTGTTAGCACTATTATCCCTATTTAATAAATGATAAACTAAAGGTTCAGAAAGTTAATTGGCTTGCTAGTACTTGTTACTCAGTTAGTAGGAAGTAAATCCGAGATATAAATCTATCTGACTCCAAATCTTAACATTCCTTCCAATATTCCAGGATGCTATTTAACAAATTTGGGGACTCTTCCTATACCCAGATTATACTTTTTTGTCTAGGGTGTTATGCTGTTGTTAAAAATGCAAAACTCTAATAGCATGTTGCCCATATTGCTGTGGAATTTTTGGATATTCTTCATAAACATTCAATATATTTCTAAATAAGTTAATGCCCTGGGAAGTAAGATTTCTAAAATGAGGATAGAATAACATAAATACATGCAACCGTGTGGCTCTACTAAATGAATGCTACTTTAAGATAAATGTAGGATATGAGTACCACAGTAAAGGGAAAAGTATGAAAAGACACACCCTATATTTGCATTCTTTTAGGTAAAAGTATATTTGAAAACTTTCAGTTAGGAAGAAGGATTAAGATGGAGTGAAGGACATGGGGCTCACCTCTCCCAACAAACACATCAAAATACATCTACATGTGGAACAGTTCTCACTGAAAACTAACTGGCAGAAGGACTCCTTTACAACCAAGGCAGTAAGAAAAACACACACATAATCAGGAAGGTAAGAAAAGTGATCGTGTCAGGACCTATACCCCTGGGAGGGAACTCAGGAAAAGGGAGAATAAGGTGTGGATAGCTCCCCTGGAAAGTGAGTTGGTGAGAGGCAAAGATTTGATGCCCCAGTCCTGGGGTCCTACATGGGGAGACTAGCCCTCCCCCGACCCCCACCGGTACTAACAGGAGGGTCCTGGGAAGCCTGGACTCTGCTCGGGAGGAGGGCACAGATGCTGGCTTGCATGTAAGGAAGGGAGGAGAGAGGCCTGCTCTAGCAGCTGCCAGGTTTTCCATGACCTCCTCAGTGTGTGCCCCAGCCTGAGCTGAGTGATCACCCCGGCCCTGCTCATGCCTTGTCACAGTGCAGCACTGGATCTGGTGTGACCATGACCTGAGAGAAGACTCAACCTAGGGAGAAGAGGTAACTTGGTCACAGGGTTGAGGCTGAGTGGGATGACAGTGGCCATTATTGGCCCTTTCTCAAGCAGTGCATTAGAAGCATCCCAGATCTCTGACAGTGGACACTTCACCACAGCTCACCTCCCAGTACATGCCAAGAGTCCACACAGGCCTTATCAATTCTGCAGTATGGCTACACAGTAGGGTGGCAAATGCTGGAGGCAGTGACCAGCTGTGAGGGACGAAGGGGACTTGCACCCATGGCTGCTTCTGAGCAGAGCAAGGGAAAAAATACTGGTGTCTGCATAGGCAGCACATTGGAGACAACTTGGACCTCTGTCGCTGATGTAAGCCAAGAGCCCACACAGGCCCCACTTGTTCAAGACTCCATGCACCTGGGGGCAAGCCTCCTGGTTCAGGAAAAGGAGAAAACACACAAAGGCTCTAGTTCTAGCACCCCTCATCTCTACCTTACCTCCTACCAAGGTAATAGCTGCCAGCACACCACGAGGAAAGACATGACTTGTATTCCCATCAAATCCAGCTCTCCTACCAAAGGCACTGAACACACATATAGTCTGTATAGGGACACTCCTACATAAGAATACCTCTTCAAGACCACAATAGGTAATGGTGCATCTAAACTCACAGAGGCAGAGAAAGTTCAGCAAAATGAAAAGAAAGACAGAGGAAATACTCCCAGTTGAAGGAGCAAGAGAAGACCACATAATGAGAAGAAAAAATAATGAAACAAATAAATGATTCAGATAAAGAATTCAAAGCATTGGTAATAAGTGAATTAGGGAAAAGACTAAATGAACACAGAACTTTTACAAGGAACAGAAAAGAATCAGAAATAAAGAATTCAATAGCTGAAATTTAAAAAAACACATACTAGAAGGAATGAATAGCAGACTAAGTCATACAGAAGAATGCAAAAGTGATGTGGAAGATAGAATAATAATCGAAATCACACACTTAGAACAGCAAAAAGGAAAGCAAATTTAAAAATGAAAGTAGTATAAGAGATCTCTCTCTGGAATAACATTAAGCATACAAACATTCGCATTATAGGGGACCTAGAAGGAGAAGAGAGAGAAAGGGGGATTGAAAATGTATTTGAATAAATTATGACTGAAATTTTCATATACAAGGGAATCCCCATAAGGCTATCAGCTGATCTCTCTGCAGTAACTTTGCTGGCCAGAATGGAGCAGCATGACACAGTCAAAGTCCTGAAAGGGAAAAGCCTGCAACCTAGGATAGTCTAGCATCACAATTACCATTTAGAGTAGAAGGAGAGGTAAAGAACTTCTCAGACAAGCAAAAACTAAAAGAATTCATCAATACTAAACTGACTCTTAAAGAAATGTTAAATGCTCTTCTCTAAGTGAAAAAGGCATAAGAAGCTATAGGAAAGGGGAACTCCCACTAGGAAAGGCAAATATAAAGTTCTGGTCATCAACCACATAACTAAACCAGCACAAAGACAAAATAATTGAAAAAGCAACTATAGTAAACATTTAAGGGATAAGAATGAAGATGTATAATATGACATCAAAAACAAAATGTGGGGAACTGAAAAATACTGATCTTTTAGAATGTGTTTGAATTGAACTGACTACCAGTTTTTAAAAAGCAGATACCATTATAGGGCCAAATACGTGAACCTCATGGTAACCACATATCAAAACCCTACAATAGATACACAAAAACTAAAAAGAAAGGAACACAAGCATACTACAAAGAAAATTATCAAACCACAATAGTAGAAACAAAAAGAAGAAGAAATGAACTACAAAACCAGCTGGAAAACAAGTAATAAAATGGCAATAAGTACATACCCATCAATAATTACTTTAAAGGTCAATGGACTAAATGCTCCAATCAAATGATATAGGGTGGCTAATTGGATTAAAAAAACAAGACCCTTCAATATGCTGCCTACAAGAGACTCACTTCAGAGCTAAAGATACACACAGGCTGAAAGGGATTGGAATAAGATATTTCATTCAAAGGAAAATGACAAGAAAGCAGGGTAGCACTACTCAGGCAAAACAGAGTTTAAAACAAAGGCCATAAAGAAAGACAAAGGGCATTATACAATGATAAAGGGATCAATATAAGAAAAGGATATTATACTCGTTAACATATATGCACTTAGTACAGGAGCACCTAAATAGATGAAGCAAATACTAACAGACATAAATGGAACAATTTTCACTATTTGCAGATGACATGTTACTTTATATAGAAAAACCTAAAGTTTAGACCAAAAAACTATTAGTACTACTAATAAATTCAGCAAAGTTGCAGGATACAAGATCAGTACACAGAAGTCTGTTGCTTTTCCATACACTAATAATGAAGTATCACAAAGAGAACATTAAAAAATCCCATTTAAAAATCACATCAGGGCTTCCCTGGTGGCGCAGTGGTTGAGAGTCCGCCTGCCGATGCAGGGGACA
>NW_006773476.1:1451977-1476757 GCF_000442215.2 Lipotes vexillifer | reverse complement strand
AAAAAAAAAAAAAAAAAAAATCACATCAAAAAAATGAAATACCTAGGTATAAACTTAACCAAGGAGATGAAAGACCTATATTGTGAGAACTTTAAAACACTGATGAAGGATATTGAAGATGACAGAAAGAAGTAAAAAGATAGATATCCTGTGGTCTTGGATTGGAAGAATTAATATTTTTAAAATGGCCATACAACCCAAAGCAATATACAGATTTAATGCAATCTCTATCAAAAATACCCATGACATTTTTCACAGAACTAGAATAATCTGAAAATTCATGTGTAACCACAAAAGATCCCAAATATCCAAAATAATCTTGAGAAAAAAGAACAAAGTATCACCCTCCTAGACTACAAAGCTACAGTGATCAAAACAGCATAATACTGGTTGGAGATTTGGGGAGAGTGGCACACCTGGAAAGAGCATGGAAGCTTCATGTCTCAGCCCACATACTTTTCTCTATGCACCTCTTCCATCTGGCAGTTCCTGAGTTATATTCTTGGGCAATAAACCTGTAATCTACTTTGGGAGGTGGAGACAGTATGATGGAGTAGAAGGACCTCAGCTCACCCCCTCTCACGAAAACACCAAAATCACAACTAAATGCTGAACAACCATTGACCAAAAAGACTGGAACCTACCAGAAAAGATATCCTGCATCCAAGGATGAAGAAGAAGCCCCAGTGAGATGGTAGGAGGGGCACATTCATGATACAATCAAATCCCATACCCACTAGGTGCGTGACCTACAAACTGTAAAATAACTATCACAGAGGTTCTCCCACAGGTGTGAAAGTTCTGAGCCCCATATCAGGCTCCCCAGTCTGCGGGTTTGGGATCAGGAGGAGCTATCAGAGCATTTGGCTTTGAAGGCCAGCAGTGTGTGATCACAAGAACACCACAGGACTAGGGCAAACAGAAACTCCAATCATGGAGGGCTTACATAAGGTCTCATGTGCACTGGAACAAAAAGCAGTGACTTCATAGGAGCCTGGGCCAGACCTACCTGATGGTCTTGGAGGGCCTTCTGAGGAGGTGGGGGGTGGCTTTGGCTCACTGTGGGGACAAGGACACTGGTGGCAGAGTTACTGGGGAGTACTCATTGGCATGAGCTCTCCTGGAGTGGCCATTTTGACACTAAGTCTTGGCCCCACCCAACAGCCTGTAAGCTCCAGCGCTGGGAGCCTCAGGCCAGACAACCAACAGGGTGGGAACATAGCCCCACCCATCAGCAGACAGGCTGCCTATAGTCTTCCGGAGCCCACAGCCACCTCTAAACAAACCCCTTGACAGAGCCCTGCCAACCAGAGGGACAAGACTCAGAACCACCCACCAGAGGACAGGCACCAGTCCCTCCCACCAGGAAGCCTGCAAAAGCCTCTTCGATTAGCCTCACCCACCAGGAGGCAGACACTGAAGCAAGAGGAACTACAATCCTGCAACCTGTGAAATGGAGACTGGAAACACAGAAAGTTATACAAAATGAGATGGCAGAGAAATGTTCCAGACGAAGGAACAAGATAAAACCCGAGAAGAACTACTAAGTGAAGTGGATATAGGCAATCTACCCATCTACAGATGGCCAAAAAGCACATGAAAAGGTACTTAACATCACTAATTATTAGAGAAATGCAAATCAAAACTACAATGAGGTATCTCCTCACACCAGTCAAAATGGCCATCATCAAAAATTCTACGAACAACAAATGCTGGAGAGGGTGGGAGAAAAGGGAACCCTCCTGCACTGTTGGTGGGAATGTAAATTGATATAGCCACTATGGAGAACAGTATGGACGTTCCTTAAAAACCTAAAAATAGAACTACCATATGATCCAGCAATCTCACTCCTGGGCATATATCTGGAGAAAACCATAATTTGACAAGATACATGTACCCCAATGTTCACTGCAGTACTATTTACAATAGCCAAGACTTGGAAGCAACGTAAATGTCCATGGACAGAGGAATGGATAAAGAAAATGTGGTACATATATACAATGGAATATAACTCAGCCATAAAAAAGAATGAAATAATGCCATTTGAAGCAACATGGATAGACCTAGAGATTATCATACTAAGTGAAGTAAGACAGAGAAAGACAAATATTGCATGATATCACTTACATATGATATCACTTACATGTGCAATCTTTTTTTAAAAAAATGATACAAAAGAACTTTTTTACAAAACAGAAACAGACTCACAGCCTTCAAAAACAAACTTATGGTTATGGGGAAATGTGGTGGGGGGGTAGGGATAAATTAGGGGTTTGGGATGAACATATACTCAATACTATATATACAATAGATAATAAACAAGGACCGACTGTGTAACACAGGGAACTCTACTCAATATTCTGTAATAACCTATATGCGAAAATAATCTGAAAAAGAATGGATATATGTATATGTATAACTGAATCGCTTTGCTGTATACCTGAAACTAACACAACATTGTAAATCAACTATACTCCAATATAAAATAAATAATAAAATGCAGCTGTTTCTTTTAAAAAACAAAAGCATGTTACTTGCACAAAATCAGACACAGAGATCAGTGGAACAGATTAGAGAGTTCATAAATAAACCCACACACTTATGATCACAATCTACAACAAAGGAGGGAAAAATATACAAGGGAGAAGACAGTATCTTCAATAAGTAATGCTGGGAAAGCTGGAGAGCTACAGGTAAAACAATGAAATTAAAACATTCCCTCACACCATATATGAAAATAAACTCAAAATGTTTTAAAGACCTAAATTTAAGACCTGACATCATAAAACTCCTAGAAGAGAACATAGGCAAACATTCTTTAACATAAATCATAGCAATATTTTCTTACATCAGTCTCCCAAGGAAATAGAAATAAAATCAAAAATAAACAAATGGGACCTAATTAAACTTAAAAGCTTTTGCACAGCAAAATAAACCATTAATAAAATGAAAAGACAACCTACAGAATGGGAGAAAATATTTGCAAATGATGTGAATGACACGGGGTTAATACCCAAGCTATATAAGTAGCTCATACGCTCAATATCATAAAAACAAATAACCCAATCAAAAAATGGGCAGAAGACCTGAATAGACATTTTTCCAAAGAAGTACATGAAAAGATGCTCAGCATCTCTAATTATCAGAAAAATGAATATCAAAACAATGAGATATTACACACAGGTTAGAATGGCTATCATCAAAAAGTCTACAAATAATAAATGCTGGAGATGGCGTGTAGAAAAGGAAACCCTCCTACACTGTTAGTGGGAATGTCAGTTGGTCCAGCCACTATGGAAAATAATATGGAGATTCCTTAAAAAACGAGAGTTACCATATGATCCAGCAATCCAATTCCTGGGGATATATTTGGAAAAGACAAAAACTTTAATTTGAAAAGATACATGCACCCCATAGTTCATAGCAGCACTATTTACAATAGCCAAGACATAGAAGCAACCCAAGTGCCTATCAACAGATGACTGGCTTAAGAAGATGTGACGTGTGTGTGTGTATATATGTGTGTGTGTGTGTGTGTGTGTGTGTGTGTGTATATATATATATATATATATATATATATATATAATGTAATATTAATCATAAAAAAGAAATATTGCCATTTGCAGCAACATGGATTGACCCAGAGAATATTATGGTTAATGAAATAAGTCAGGGAAAGAAATATTATATGATATAACTTACCTGTGGAATCTAAAAATACTCAATACAAATGAATCTATGTACAGAAGAGAAACAGACTTATAGACATAGAAAAGAAACTTATGGTTATCAAAGGAGAAAGGGATAGGGGAGGGCAAATTAGGAGTATGGGATTAACAGATGCAAACTACTATATATAAAATAGATAAGCAAATATGAATTACTGTATAGCACAGGGAATTATATTCAATATCTTTTAATAACCTATAATGGAATATAATCAGAAAAAAAGAATAAATATGCCGCACATTTGAAGCTAACACAATATTGTAAACACACTGTACTTCAATTTATAAAGAACACTGTAATCAAAACAGTAACAAAAAGAATGCTTCATTAAAAAAATAAAATATCAAGTTGTGGTTTTTCCAAGAATGGTCAGTTTAACATTTAAAAATAAATCATGGGCTTCCATGGTGGTGCAGGGGTTGAGAGTCTGCCTGCCAATGCAGGGGACACGGGTTCGTGCCCCAGTCCGGGAGGATCCCACATGCCACAGAGTGGCTGGGCCCGTGAGGCATGGCCACTGAGCCTGTGCGTCTGGAGCCTGTGCTTTGCAGCGGGAGAGGCCACAACAGTGAGAGGCGCGCATACCGCAAAAATAAATAAATAAATAAATAAATAAATCATGAGGCGGAACCAAGATTGCAGAGTAGAAGGATGTGCTCTCACTCCCTCTTGGGAGAACACCAGAATCACTACTAGGTGCTGGACAATCATCAACAGGAATACACTGGAACTCAACAAAAAAGACACCCCATATCCAAAGACAAAGGAGAAGCCACAATGAGATGGTAGGAGGGGTGCAATCACAGTAAAATCAAATCCCATAACTGGTGGGGGGGGGGTGACTCATAGACTGGTGAACACTTATACCACAGAAGTCCACCCACTGGAGTGATGGTCCTGAGCCCCACATCAGGCTTCACAACCTGGGGGTCTGGCAACAGGAGGATGAATTCCTAGAGAATCAGACTTTGAAGCCTAGGGGGAATTGACTGAAGGACTTCGACAGGACTGGGAGAAACTGAGACTCCACTCTTGCAGGGCACACACAAAGTAGTGTGTGCATTGGGACCCTGGGGAAGGAGCAGTGATCCCAGGGGAGACTGAACCAGACCTACCTGCTAGTGTCAGAGGGTCTCCTGCAGAGGCGTGGGGTTGGCTCTGCTTCACCATGGGGACAAGGACACTGGCAACAGAAGTTCTGGGACGTACTCCCTGGCATGAGCCCTCCCAGAGTCTGTCATTAGCCCCATCAAAGTGCCAAGGTAGGCTCCAGTGTTGGGTTGCCTCAGGCCAAACAACCAACAGGAAGGGAACCCAGCCCCACCCATCAACAGTCAAGTGGGTTAAAGTTTTACTGAGCTCTGCACACCAGAGCAACAGTCAGCTCTACCCAACACCAGTCCCACCCATCAAGCCTCTTAGATAGCCTCATCCACCAGAGGGCAGACAGCAGAAGAAAGAAGAACTACAATCCTGCAGCCCGTGGAACAAAAACTACATTCACAGGAAGATAGACAAGATGAAAAGTCAGAGGGCTATATACCAGATGAAGGAACAAGACAAAACCCCAGAAAAACAGCTAAACGAAGTGGAGATAGGCAACCTTCCAGAAAAAGAATTCAGAATAATGATAGTGAAGATGACCCAGGACCTCGGAAAAAGAATGGAGGCAAACATCAAGAAGATGCAAGAAATGTTTAACAAAGACCTAGAAGAACTGAAAAACAAAGAGACATGAATAATGCAATAACTGAAATGAAAACTACACTAGAAGGAATCAATAGCAGAATAACTGAGGCAGAAGAACGGATAAGTAACCTGGAAGACACAATGGTGCAATTCACTTCTGCAGAACAGACTAAAGAAAAAAGAATGAAAAGAAATGAAGACAGCCTAAGAGACCTTTGGGACAACATTAAACACAACAACATTCGCATTATAGGGGTCCCAGAAGGAGAAGAGAGAGAAGGGAGCAGAGAAAATATTTGAAGAGATTATAGGTGAAAACTTCCCTTACATGGGAAAGGAAATAGCGACCCAAGTCCAGGAAGTGCAGCAAGTCCCATACAGGCTAAACCCAAGGAGAAACACACCAACACACATAATAATCAAATTGGCAAAAATTAAAGACAGAAAAATTATTCAAGGCAGCAAGGGAAAAATGACAAATAACATACAAGGGAACTCCCATAAGGTTAACAGCTGATTTCTCAGCAAAAACTCTACAAGCCAGAAGGGAGTGGCATGATATACTTAAAGTGATGAAAGGGAAGAAGGTACAACCAAGATTACTCTACCCAGCAAGGATCTCATTCAGATGGAGAATTCAACAGCTTTACAGACAAGCAAAAGCTAAGAGAATTGAGCACCACCAAACCAGCTCTACAACAAATGCTAAAGGAACTTCTCCAAGTGGGAAACACAAGAGAAGAAAAGGACCTACAAAAACAAACCCAAAACAATTAAGAAATTGGTCATAGGAACATACATATCGATAATTACCTTAAACGTGAATGGATTAAATGCTCCAACCAAAAGACAAAGGCTTGCTGAATGGATACAAAAATAAGATCCATATACATACTGTCTACAAGAGACCCACTTCAGACCTAGAGACAAATACACACTAAAAGTGAGGGGATGGAAAAAGATATTCCATGCAAATGGAAATCAAAAGAAAGCTGTAGTAGCAATACTCATATCAGATAAAATAGACTTTAAAATAAAGAATGTTACAAGAGACAAGGAAGGACACTACATAATGAACAAGGGATCAATCCAAGAAGAAGATATAACAATTATAAATATATATGCACCCAACATAGGAGCACCTCAATACATAAGGCAACTGCTAACACCTATGAAAGAGGAAATCGACAGTAACACAATAATAGTGGGGGACTTTAATACCTCACTTACACCAATGGACAGATCATCCAAAATGAAAATAAATATGGAAACACAAGCTTTAAATGACACAACAGACCAGATAGATTTAATTGATATTTATAGGACATTCCATCCAAAAACAGCAGATTACACTTTCTTCTCAAGTGCGCACGGAACATTCTCCAGGAAAGATCACATCTTGGGTCACAAATCAAGCCTCAGAAAGTTTAAGAAAATTGAAATCGTATCAAGCATCTTTACTGACCACAACGCTATGAGATTAGAAATGAATTATAGGGGAAAAAATATAAAAAACACAAACACATGGAGTCTAAAAAATACGTTACTAAATAACCAAGAGATCCTGAAGAAATCAAAGAGGAAATCAAACAATACATAGAGACAAATGACAATGAAAACACGATGATCCAAAGCCTATGGTATGCAGCAAAAGCAGTTCTAAGAGGGAGCTTTATAGCTATACAAGCCTACCCCAAGAAACATGAAAAATCTCAAGTAAACAATCTAACCTTACGCCAAAAGGAACTGGAGAAAGAAGAACAAACAAAACCCAAAGTTAGTAGAAGGAAAGAAATCATAAAGATCAGAGCAGAAATAAATGAAATAGAAACAAAGAAAACAATAGCAAGGATCAATGAAACTAATAGCTGGTTCTTTGAGAAGATAAACAAAATTGATAAACCATTAGCCAGACTGATTAAGAAAAAGAGGGAGAGGACACAAATCAATAAAATTAGAAATCAAAAAGGAGAAGTTACAACAGACACTGCAGAAATACAGAGCATCCTAAGAGACTACTACAAGCAACTGTATGAAAATAAAATGGACAACCTGGAAGAAATGGACAAATTCTTAGAAAGGTATAACTTTCCAAGACTGAACCAGGAAGAAAGAGAAAATATGAACAGACCAATCACAAGTTATGAAATTGAAACTGTGATTAAAAATCTTCCAAGAAACAAAGTTCCAGGGCCAGATGGCTTCACAGGTGAATTCTATTCAACATTTAGAGAAGAGCTAAGACCCATCCCTCTCAAACTCTTCCAAAAAACTGCAGAGGAAGGAACACTCCCAAACTCATTCTATGAGGCCACCATCACCCTGATACCAAAACCAGACAAAGACGCTACAAAAAAAGAAAATTACAGACCAATATCACTGATGAATATAGATGCAAAAATCCTCAACAAAATACTAGAAAACAGAATCCAACAACACATTAAAAGGATCATACACCACGATCAAGAGGGATTTATCCCAGGGACGCAAGGATTCTTCAATATAAGCAAATCAATCAACGTGATACACCATATTAACAAACTGAAGAATAAAAACCATATGTTCATCTCAATAGATGCAGAACAAAGTTTTGACAAAATTCAACACCCATTTATGTGAAAAACTCTCCAGAAAGTGGGCACAGAGGGAACCTACCTCAGCATAATAAAGGCCATATATGACAAACCCACAGCAAACGTCATTCTGAATGGTGACAAACTGAAAGCATTTCCTCTAAGATCATGAAGAGACAAGGATGTCCACTCTCACCACTATTATTCAACATAGTTTTGGAAGTTTTAGCCACAGCAATCAGCGAAGAAAAAGAAATAAAAGGAATCCAAATTGAAAAAGAAGAAGTAAAACTGTCACTGCAAATGACATGATACTATACATAGAGAATCCTAAAAATTCCACCAGAAAACTATTAGAGCCAATCAATGAATTTAGTAAAGTTGCAGGATACAAAATTAATGCACAGAAATCTCTTGCATTCCTATATACTAATGATGAAAAATCTGAAGGAGAAATTACAGAAACACTCCCATTGGCCATTGCAACATAAAGAATAAAATACCTAGGAATAAACCTACCTAGGGAGACAAAAGACCTGTATGCAGAAAACTATAAGACACTGATGAGAGAAATTAAAGATGATACCAACAGATGGAGAGATATACCATGTTCTTGGACTGGAGGAATCAATATTGTGAAAATGACTATACTACCCAAAGCAATCTGCAGATTCAATGCAATCCCTATCATATGACCAGTGGCATTTTTTACAGAACTAGAACAAAAACTCTTAAAATTTGTATGAAGACACAAAAGACCCCCAATAGCCAAAGTTGTCTTGAGGGGAAGAAACGGAGCTGGAGGAATCAGACTCCCTGACTTCAGACTATACTACAAAGTTACAGCAATGAAGACAATATGGTACTGGCACAAAAACAGAAACATAGATCAATGGAACAGGATAGAAAGCCCAGAAATATACCCACGCACCTATGGTCAACTAATCTATGACAAAGGAGGCAAAGATATACAATGGAGAAAAGACAGTCTCTTCAATAATTGGTGCTGGGAAAACTGGACAGCTACATGTAAAAGAATGAAATTAGAACACTCCCTAACACCATACACAAAAATAAACTCAAAATGGATACGAGACCTAAATGTAAGATCAGACACTATAAAACTCTTAGTGGAAAACATAGGAAGAACACTCTTTGACATAAATCACAGCAAGATCTTTTTTGATCCACCTCCTAGAGTAATGGAAATAAAAACAAACAAATGGGACCAAATGAAACTTCAAAGCTTTTGCACAGCAAAGGAAACCATAAACAGGACAGGAAGACAACTTTCAGAATGGGAGAAAATATTTGCAAATGAATCAACGGATTTAGGATTAATCTCCAAAATATATAAACAGTTCATGCAGCTCAATATTAAAGAAACAAATGACTGAATCCAAAAATGGGCAGAAGACCTAAATAGACATTTCTCGAAAGAAGACATACAGATGGCCAAGAAGCACATGACAAGCTGCTCAACATCACTAATTATTAGAGAAATGCAAATCAAAACTACTATGAGGTATCACCTCACACCAGTTAGAATAGGCATCATCAGAAAATCTACAAACAACATGCTGGAGAGGGTGCGAAGAAAAGGGAACCCTCTTGCACTGTTGGTGGGAATATAAATTGATACAGCCACTATGGAGAACAGTATGGAAGTTCCTTAGAAAACTAAAAGTAGAATTACCATATGACCCAGCAATCCCACCACTGGGCATATACCCAGAGAAAACCGTAATTCAAAAAGACACATGCACCCCAATGTTCACTGCAGCACTATTTACAATAGCCAGGTCATGGAAGCAACCTAAATGCCCATCAACAGAGGAATGGATAAAGAAGTTGTGGTACATATATACAATGGAATATTACTCAACCATATAAATGAATGAAATTGAGTCATTTGTTGAGACGTGGACGGATCTAGAGACTGTCATACAGAGTGAAGTAAGTCAGAAAGAGAAAAACAAATATCATATATTAACTCATGTATGTGGAACCTAGAAAAAAGGTACAGATGAGCCAGTCTGCAGGGCAGAAGTTGAGACACAGATGTAGAGAACAGATGTATGGACACCAAGGTGGGAAAACCACGTTGGGGTGGGGATGGTGGTGTGCTGAATTGGGCGATTGGGATTGACATGTATACACTAATGTGTATAAAATTGATGACTGATAAGAACGTGCAGTATAAACAAGCAAACCAACAAACAGAACAACTAATACTAAACTTTCTTTGGGTTATTTGTATGGAAATACGTTAATATAAATGTTTCAGACATTACATGAAATTTCTAAAAATCTTATATGTTCTTTTTTTTTTTTTAACATCTTTATTGGGGTATAATTGCTTTACAATGGTGTGTTAGTTTCTGCTTTATAACAGAGTGAGTCAGTTATACATATATATATGTTCCCATATCTCTTCCCTCTTTGTCTCCCTCCCTCCCACCCTCCCTATCCCACCCCTCCAGACAGCCACAAAGAACCGAGCCGGTTTCCCTGTGCCATGCGGCTGCTTCCCACTGGCTATCTACCTTACGTTTCTTAGTATATATATGTCCATGTCTCTCTCTCGCCCTAACACACCTCACCCTTCCCCCTCCCCATATCCTCAAGTCTGTTATATGTTCTTGTATAATGTTATAAGTCATAATTCTAGTTACTACTTTAAAATGTATATCTCAGAAATAACTAAAAAAATAATAAATCAATGTGACATACCTCATTAACAAAATAAAGGAGAGAAAAGTAATTTTTAAAATGTACATATACACAATGGAATATTAATCAGCTATAGAAAATGAAATTCTGCCATTTGCAACAACATTAGATGAACCTAGAGCACATTACGCCTCATGAAACAAGTCAGACAGGAAAAGACAAATACTATATGATATCAGGTATATGTAGAATCTAAAAAAGAAAAAGAAATGTATATAGCAAAACGGAAGCCGACTCACAGATACAGAAAACAAACTAGTGTTTACCCATAGGGAGAGGAAAGAGGGGAGGAATAAGATACAGGTAAATGATTAAGAGATACAAACGACTATGTATAAAATAGATAAGGAACAAGAGTAGATTGTATAGCACAGGAAATTATAGCCTTTATATTGTAGTAACTTTTAATGGAGTATAATCTGTAAAAATACTGATTTACTATGCTGCACACCTAAAACTAATATAATATTGTATATCAACTATACTTCAATTTTTTAAAATGTAAAAGAATAAATAATAAAATTTGCAATTGTAATACAAAAGAGTTGGCTTCTATAGGAATAGCTACACTAGAATCAGTTTATATCAGGAAAACACAAGTTGTGAAGGTTCTGGAATGTCCTTTAGTAAAAGGGAAAATGGACAGTATCACAAATAAGTAGTAAATATCACCAGTGAAGAAAGATTTTATAAGTTCATCCAGATGGAACCCCATCTTTTAAAATTTTATAAGTTCATCCAGATGGAACCCCATCTTTTGATTTATTTTTAAATATATTTAATTAATTAATTTATTTGGCTGCACCAGGTCTTATTGCAGCATGTGGGATCTTTAGTTGCAGCATGCAAACTTTTAGCTGCATGTGGAATCTAGTTCCCTGACCAGGGATTGAACCTGGGCCCACTGCATTGGGAGCATGGAGTCTTAGCCACTGGACCACCAGGGAAGTCCTGACATTTGTTATTTCTTACCTACTATTTTGTGACCCATACTGAAACATTTTCAGGGGACCCACTTCAGAGGATGTTTGACTATTCCTCCACATGGTATCTGCCACCAGGTGAACTGTGGAGGCTTACATTACAGAATACAAGCCAGATGATTAAGCTCTTTTCCCAGAGTAAAAATTAAGGGTTGATATTAAAATCCAAGCTTACATTTAAATACAATTTTTCCTTGAAAATTAATACAAAATGTGATGCCAATAATGAAAATAATACAGTCAAGTTAAATGGCATTCCCAATATCTTTACTATTATTTTTTATGTGTAAACTTAACATTTGAAGATATTTTTAGGAAATATGTACATTTGCCCTCTTACTATTTTATGGTTTAATTTTTTATCACTAGCAAAATCTTTTATTTACAGTCAACTTTTCCATTTGTGGTATGCTTGAACAATTTCCAGTTCTACTGCTTCTAACACTGATTTAGAACCTAAAACCTCTAGTTCAGGGGTCCCCAACCCCTGGGCCACAGACTGGTACCAGTCCACAGCCTGTTAGGAACCAGGCCGCACAGCAGGAGGTGAGCGAGCAAAGCTTCATCTACCGCTCCCCATCGCTCGTATTACTGCCTGAACCATTCCCACGCCCCCAACCCTGGTCGGTGGAAAAACTGGCTTCCACAAAACCAGTCCCTGATGCCAGAAATGTTGGGGACCACTGCTCTAGTTTCAGCCACTTCCAAAGTATAGTGGTCTTTATTTATATTATCAGAGAGACGATATTAACCTTCAGCTGTTAAGTTTAATTTCTTACCCAATTCATTAAAAGATGGGAACCCCATCTTTTGATTTATTTGTATAAGTTTTGGTTCCATCTTATTTATAAATTAATTTATAAGTTATTTATATTTTATTTTGATTTGATTTACTTATATTTTGATTTATTTATATTTCAATAAGACCTGGTGCAGCCAAATAAATAAATTAATTAAATATATTCAAAAATAAATAAATGAAGCATTTTTTTTAAAAGAAATAAATGTCACAAAACAGTGGATAAGAATACTTTTATGAGTCTGGGAGCAAAAAAATCTTGAAAAACACACGGTTAATTTAAGAGTCTTAAATATTGTTTCTAAGTTAATTTAACTAAATAGTGGTCATTATTCTTGCCAAACAAAAACCCTCCAAATAAAAATATATGTAGTGGATGCATTATACTTCTTTTGCACCCTATTTATGCCATTGCAACATTGCCATTTATTGAAAGCTTTCCATAAAACCTGATGTATCTGATTGATGCAATTCATTTAGCATTCCAAACATTCCTAAAATTGCCTTTTTGTATTTAGAATGCATTGGTAGTGGGCAATTATAATGTTTTAAAAGTTATTGGTTTTAGGGTAATCTATTCTTATATATTTGATTCAGAACAACCTTAATTTATCAGTACAAGTTCAACCCCGAAGGAGCAAAAAAGAATGCTTTGAAAACATTAACTAGTGTAAATTGCATATCTAATTCAACTGGTACTGTATTTTGCTTTATGATTTTTGATGGGTATATGATATAAACTAAGAGTATTCCAAAGCTATGATTTATAAAGGTTTTCTAACAACATTCTCAAGACATGACAGTCATTCCATTTAGTTATTTCAAGATACGTGCACTAAATGATAAATATAAAATGCATCAAGTTAGTACTAAACCAGTGTTGTGTGCAGTAAACTCATTCACAATTAAAATGCATAGCAGCCAATTTCTGAAAAAGCTTGGTTTCAGAATTTTAGTTAACCAGTCTCTAAAATTCATGATATTTCCCATGAAGTCTCTCAATTTAAAAATTAAAAAATTGGACTTCCCTGATGGCACAGTGGTTAAGAATCTGCCTGGTAATGCAGGGGACATGGGTTCGTACCCCGGTCCGGGAAAATCCCACATGCTGTGGAGCAACTAAGCCCGTGTGCCACAACTACTGAGCCTGCACTCTAGAACCTGCATGCCACAACTACTGAAGTCCGTGCGCCTAGAGCCAGTGCTCAGCAACAAGAGAAGCCACCGCAATGAGAAGCCCACACACCACAACGACGAGTAGCCCCTGCTTGCTGCAACTGGAGAAAGCCTGTACACAGCGACGGAGACCCAATGCAGCCATAAATAAATAAATAAATAAATAAATAAATAAATAATCACGTTTCTTTCCTATAGATGAAAAGCATGGGTTTCAATGATTAATTAGTTAACTTAGGAGCTAAGTTCTTACAATAGAGAACTCTCCGATGTGATAATTTTTCTTCCCACAATCTTTGGCAGGCACCATGTTATATATTCTCTCTTAAATATGAAATACAATGAAGATATTTTACAGACAATTGCTATCCTCTGCATATTGCAGTTTGGTTCCTTTTTCTGATTATGGTAGATCATTGCATTTTAAAATACTGGGAAAGAGGGTTTCTCTGGTGGCATAGTGGTTAAGAATCTGTACGCCTAGAGCCCGTGCTCCACAACAAGAGAAGCCACCACAATGAGCAGCCCGTGCACCGCAAGGAAGAGTAGCCCCCGCTTGCCACAACTAGAGAAAGCCCACACGCAGCAACGAAGACTCAACACAGCCAAAAATAAATAAGTAAAATAAATTTAAAAATAAAATACTGGGAAAGATATACCAAGTCTCTTTCCAAATCAGTACTTGAAGTATCTCTGCATTCAATTTTGCAACGTTTCAAGAATACTCTTTGCTATTTTAAAAAGTAAAATCAGCAGATTTGAGGTAACAGATGTCAGAAATTATCAAGGCCATTACAGGCTAATTGTTTACCAAAACATCATCTTAAAGGCAAAGTATTCAGAAATAATTATGGTTTTCTCTGTTACTCATTGCAGCCATTAGAAATTTCTTTGAAGCCCGAGGACTAAAGTTTTTTCCAGTCCCTCCTCCTGCCCCACTTAGCGCTGAATCAGAAAGTGAGACACGTGCTTCCAGCTGCACAGAAGATGAACACATAGAAAATTCTGTTCACTTATTATCCTAATATCCCCTGGAAATCTTTCACTGAGAATTGTTAACAATCTATAAAAGCATTGTGATAAAAACTAATATACACCGAAATTACATTAGTTTCCCCTCAAAATTTAGAAAGCTTCTGTATTTCACCTTTTTCCAAAACATATGTAATGCAGTTGGGTATATATGATCATTAGTATAATTTGAATTTACTGATCTCAGGCTTCTATTGGTTAAAAATTAATAGTTTGTATTTTTTAGGCATAATGTCCTAGAGGCAACAGGTCATACCTATATGGAAGAAACAGCAAGTTCTTACCTTATGGCCAAAAAGGTATCTCAACTCCAAGAGTTATGTTCTGTTTTATGCCATCATACATACATTCCATATCCAATGCAGATTCAATTGATTGACCACCTGGAGTTCCATGCTGAAAAATAATCTTCAGCTGTGTCATTGTTCATTAGGAAAGGCTATCATGATTAATTTGTATCTGATATGGATACAGGAGGGGGTAGCAAACTTTCTTACGCAGGTAATTTACCATCACTGCAATAGTAAACATGTTCCCACATGAAGGTTCCCTCATCGCAGAAGGAGGGGAGCCATTAGGGTAAACAAGGAATAGTCAAGAGGGGAGGGCAAAAAGAAGAAAACAATTTTAAAACATAAGCTTTATTCCCCATGTCTTCTCCAAAACTTAACAATGCTTCTTCCCAACTACTTCATCTGAACAGATTTACCATACTTAAAAAAAATCTTTTAAAATTTTAGTTAGGAAAAACAAAACTATGTTTTGTCATTCAGGGAAAAAAAAATGCTTAGTCATCGAACACATTTTGTATGCTTTTCAACCAGTTGATTGTCTGTTAGGCTATTGCTTATGTGTGTGTGTGTGTGTGTGTGTGTGTGTGTGTGTGTGTGTGTGCATATATATACACACACATATACACACACACACACATACATACATACACATATATAAGTAGCCAATAAATAACCTCTTCATAACATTTAATATTACTTACATGCAGTATTGCCCATATTAAACTAACCTTTTGCTGCTTAAAAGTTAGAAATGTATACTAGACTTCTGTAAACTCTGAGAATACTGGTTTATTTCTACAGAAAGCAGAGCTTGGTTTGTGGTGAAAAACTTGTCTGCCTAGGGTGAAAATTCACACTAGAGATTATCCAAATTGATTGGCCACAGTTTAGTGAACATATGTCCTCCTGCAAAGCTGCTTTTTCTCCTTCCCTAACATATCCAAAGGAGCACAAAAATAGATGGCAGGAGAAGGAATATACAACAGATTTTATTATCACTGGTCAGACAGTAGCAGCTGTCACATGAAGCTAGGTTTGCCAAGCAGAAAAAATATATGTTTTTTTTTCTTGTGACTACAGATGACACATGATTTCTCCACAAGAAACAAACCTTTCTCTATTTTAGATATAGTTCTATAAAGTCCAAATAATCACCTTTTCTGTTCTGCATTTTACTGCTAGTCCTTAGCCAACAGAATAAAGCAGGAAAAATAAAATGGTAAGGATTGATAAAAGAAATAAGTAAAACTGTCATTATTAGCAATTGATAATTGCTTACATAGGAACTATAAAAGAATCTAGAGATAAATACTAGAATTAATAAGTGTTTATCAAGATTGCTTGATTTAAAATCAGTATCTAAAAATCAGTTGTTTTCTATATCCCAGCAAAACTCACTGAAAAATGAAAAATTTAAGAGATAGATATTTTGATGCTACAGTAAATTTTAATACCTAGGAATAAACCTCCTAAAGGCTATGTAAGGCTTTTATGGATAAAATTAGAAAAAACTTTATTGAGAGATATTAAGATAAACCTAAATAAATTGAGTGTTATACCATATTTATAGATTGGGATATAAATAATAACAAAATAAATCTCTAGATACAATGTCAATGCCAATCTCAATCAAAATCCCAGGAGAATATTTTGTGGGCTTCATAAATTTATTTGCAAATTCTGTGGATGTTCAATGTGTTAAAAAATATTCTTTGAAGAGAAAGAACGAGGTTGATAGGCTTTTAAAAACTATTATAAAATTAGAATAATTAACTCAGTGTGGTTGCTATAGACTGAAGGTTTGTGTCCACCCCATCCCCCAAATTCATATCCTGAAACCTAATGCCCAACGTGATGGTATAAGGCAGTGGGGCCTTTGGGAGTTGATTAGATCATGAGGGTAGAGCCCTCATAAAAGGCATTAATGCCTTTATAATAAACCCCAGAGAACTCCCTTGCCTCTTCTGTTATATGAGGACACAGAGAGAAGATGGCTGTCTATGAACAAGGAAGCAAGCTCTCACCAGACATCAAATCTGCTGGCACCTTGATCTTGGACTTCCCAGTCTCCAGAACTATGAGAAATAAACATTGGTTGTTTATAAGCCATCCAGTCTATGGTATTTTGTTATAGCGGCCCAAATGGACTAAGACAGTATTAATGGCATAAGCAGTAAAGGTGTTGCAAATCAAGAGGGAAAGAACTGAGTGAGGTGAGCAAGATGGTGGAAGAGGAGATCCCCAGTCCACATCCTCCCACAGAAAGAAATACTCAACAGTCACCCATGGACAAAAGTCCCTGTGTGGGAGCTTTGGGATCCAGGTAGGAGATTGCAAAACCCCAGTAGAACCCAAGACTGAGGAGGGCTTCTTTGAGAAGGCAGCCCTGTGCGACAGTGGTAGGCTCACCAACTATGTGTCCAGCTGCAGACCAGAAGCAACTCCATCCACTCTGCAGTCTCAGATCCAGTACAACTTGTCCATGGTCCTGCCACCAGCTCCTTCCACCAAGGGACATGGGAGGAACCAGGCCCTGGTAACAAGCCTGCCCACGTTGGATTCAAATGTGATCCCCGAAGCAGTCCCATAACCTGGCTCCAGCTCTATTCTACCACTGTCCTAAGGCAGTCTTGCCCAGCCAAGGACCAGACCAAGGGACCTGACAGAAGCCATACCTTTAGGCACCCCCAATAACAGCCCTGCTGACCTCAGACAGACTGTGGTCCCTAAGCAGCCCCATGACCTGGCTCCAGCCCTGTTCTACCATGGTTCAGAGGCAGTCATGCCTACCCAGACACTCACCCAAGGACCCAGCAGAAGCCATGATGAAAACTAAACTGATAGGTGTCCTTGGTAACAGACCATTTACAACAGCATCAAAAACAACAAAATAGGAATAAATTTATCCAAGGAGGTGAAATATCTGTACACTGAAAAGTATACAACATAGATGAAAGAAATTAAAGAAGATAAAAAAGGAAAGAAAAATATCCCATGTTCATGGATTAGAAGAATTAATATTGTTAAGATGCCATACTACTCAAAGAAATCTACATATTCTTACGCAATCCCCATCAAAGTCACAATGGCATTTTTTACATAAATAGAAAAAACAATCCTAAAATTCATATGTAACTACAGAAGACCACAAATAGCCAAAGCAATCTTGACCAAGAAGAGCAAAACAGTAGGCATCACATTTCCTGATTTTAAAATATAAAGCTGCAGTAACCAAAACAATATGGCTCTGTCAAAAAAAAAAAAAAAAAAAAAAAAAAAAGCAAAAAAATCCCCATATAGACCAAAGGAACAGAATTTAGAGCCCAAAAATAAACCCACTCATTTATGGGCAACTGATCTTTGACTAGATGGGGCAAGAATACACAATTGTATTCTTGGGCAAAGGATAGTTTGTTCAATAAATGGTGCTGGGAAAACTGGATAACCACATGGAGAATTGTGAAACTGGACCATTATCTCACATCATACACAAAAGTCAACTCAAATGGATTAAAGACTTAAACTTAAGACCTGAAACCATAAAACTAATAAAAGAAAACATAGGGGGAAAAGCTTTTTGACATTGGTCTGGGCAATGATTTTCTTGAACATGACCCCAAATACACAGGCAACAAAGGCAAAAATAGACAAGTGGGATTGCATCAAGCTAAAAAGCTTCTGCACAGTAAAGGAAATAATCAACAGAGTGAAAAGACAATCTTCTAAAGTAAGTAAAAAAAAAACTACAAATGATATATTAAGAAAGGGGGAAAATGGATTAATATAAAATGCTCAGTTAAAACCAAAAAAAGCAGAATAAGAGTGTAAGACAAAAATAGGAACAAAGAACAAGGCCAACAAATAGAGAAAAGTAACAATTATGGTAGATATTAACCCAAATATGGAAATAATCACATTTAACATCAATGGTCTAAATAAACCACTGAAATCAAAGTGACCATTAGAGTGGGTAAAAAAGAAGACCCAATTATATGATGCCTACAAGAAACCCACTTTAAATATAAAGATACATATAGAGTACAATTAAATAGATAAAGATATACCATGATGGCACTAATCAAAAGAAAGCAGAAGTAGCTGTATTAATGGGAGACAGAGCAGACTTCAGAGCAAGGAAAATTTCAGGGATAAAGAGAGATATTGCATAATGATAAAGGGGTCAATTCCCCAAGATGATGTAAATAATCTTTAACATATATGCACTTAAAAACAGAGAATCTAAATATAGGAGGCAAACACTGATTGAACTACAAGGAGAAATAAATGAATCCACTATTACATTTGGAGAATTCAGCACCTCTCAATCAGAAAAGGGATAGATCCATCAGGAAGAAAATCAGTAAGGCCATAGTTGAACTCAACAGTACCATCAATCAACTGGATCTAATTGACATCTGTAGGCTACTTCATCCAACAGCAATAGCTTGTTCTTCTCAAGCTCAATGGAATATTCACCAAGACATAACACATTCCGGGCCACAAAACAAACCTTAACAAATATAAAAGAATAGAAATCATGGCAATATTTGCTTTCAGAACACAATGGTGAGAAACTCTTTTTTTCTTTCCCACTAATATCAGGAAAAAGGCAAGAATGTCTCCTCTCACCACTTCTTTTCAACATCATACTGGAAGTCCCAGCTAATACAATAAGACAAGAAGAAAAAACAAAAGGTTTACAAATTGGGAAAGAAGAAATAATACTGTCTTTAGAGGTGACATGATTCTTCATGTAGAAAATTCTAAAGAATTGACAAAAAATCCTGAAACTAATAAGCAATTATAGCAAGGTTACAGAATACAAGGGTAATATACAAAAGTTAATCACTTTCTGCTATTGTCTGAATGTTGGTGTTCTCCCAAAACTCACAAATTCAAATTCTAACCCCTAAGGTAATGGTATTTGGAGGTGGGGCCTTTTGGAGGTGATTAGGTCATAAGAACAGAGCCTTCATCAGTGGGATTAGTGCCTTAAAACTGAGGCTCCAGAGAGCTTGCTTGTCTCTTCTGCCATGTAAGGCAACAAGAACTTTGCAACCCAGAAGAGGTCCCTCACACGACCATGCTTGCACCCTGATGTTGGACTTCCAGTATCCAGAGCTATGATAAATGAATTTCTGTTTTTTATAAGCCACCAACTCTGTGGTATCTTGTTACAGCAGTTCTATGGACTAAGACACTTTCCTATATACGAGCAATGAACAAGTGAAATTTGAAATTAAAAACACAATACCATTTACATTACCACAAAAAAATTAAAATACTTAGGTGTAAATCTAACAAAATATGTACAAGAACTATATGAGGAAAACAACAAAACTTTTATAAATGAAATCAAAGAACAAAATAAATGGAGAGATATTCCATGTTCATGGATAGGAAGACTCAATATTGTAAAGATGTCATTTCTTCCCAACTTGATCTATACATTCAATGCAATCCCAACCCAAATCCGAGCAAGTTATTTTGTGGATATCAACAAATGAATTCTAAAGTTTATATGGAAAGACAAAAGGTCCAGAATAATCAACATAATTTTCAAAGAGAAAAACAAAGTTGGTGTACTGACACTACCCAACTTCAAGACTTACTATAAAGCTAAATATTCAAGACCATGTAGTACTGGTGAGAGAATAGAAAAATAGATCAGTGGAACAGAATAGAGAGCCAAGAAACAGACCCCCATAAGTATAGTCAACCAATCTTTGACAAAGGATCAAAGGCAATAAAATGGAGCAAAAATAGTTTTTCTTTTTCTTTTTTTTTCAATAAATGGTGCTGAAAAAACTGGATATCCATATGCAAAAAAAAGGGGTCTGACACAGACCTTGAACCTCTCATAAAAATGAACTCAAATTGATTATATACCTAAATGTAAAACCCCAAATTATGAAACCCCTAGAAAATAAATCAAGATGACCTTAGTTTTTTAATGACTTCTTTAGTATAAACCCCCAATAAACAATCCATAAAATAAATAATTGATTAAGTTGCACTTAGTTAAAATTAAAAATCTATGCCCTGCAAAAAACAATGTCAAGAGAATGAAAAGTGAATGCAGACTGGATAAAATATTTGCAAAGACATAGCTGATAAAGAAGTGTTATCCAGGGGCTTCCCTGGTGGCGCGGTGGTTGAGAGTCCGCCTGCCGATGCAGGGGACCCGGGTTCGTGCCCCGGTCTGGGAAGATCCCATGTGCCGCGGAGCGGCTGGGCCCGTGAGCCATGGCCACTGAGCCTGCGCGTCCGGAGCCTGTGCTCTGCAACGGGAGAGGCCACAACAGTGAGAGGCCCGCGTACCAAAAAAAAAAAAAAAAAAAAAAAATCTCAAAAAAAAAGAAGTGTTATCCAAAGTATACAGTATTAAAAACTCAACAATAAGAAAATGAACAACCTGATTAAATAATGAGCCAAAGGCCTTGACAGACACCTCCCCAAATAAGATATACAGATGACAACCATATGAAAAGATGCTCTACATCATATGTCAAAAGGGAAATGCAAATTAAGACAACGAGATGCCACTACACACCTATCAAAATGGCTACAATGCCAGAAAACTGACAACAGAAAATGTTCATGAAGATTGGGAGCAACAGGAACTCTCATTCATTGCTGATGGAAATGTAAACTGGTACTCACTTTGGAAGGCAGTTAGGGAGTTTCTTATAAAACTAAACATACTCTTACCACATGATCTAGCAATCATTCTCTCTGGTATTTAACCCAAGGAATTGAAAACATGTCAACACACCTGGATATTTATAGCAGGTTTATTCATAATTGCCAAAACTTGGAAGCAAACTACATGTCCCTTAGTAGGTTAATGGATACATAAATGTGATATATCTAGACAATGGAATATTATCCAGCAGTAAAAATAAATGAGCTATTCAGCCTTGAGAAGACATGGAGGAAAATTAAATGCATATTACTAAGTGAAAGAAGTCAATCTGAAAAGCTTATATACTGTATGATTCCAACTAGAATCATACAACTAGAATTTGCTTATAGAAAAAGCAAAACTATGGAGACAGTAAAAAGCAAAACTATGGAGACAGTAAAAAGATCAGTGGTTGCCAGGGATTAGAGGTGAGGGAAGTATGAAAAGTCAAGAGAGCAGAGGATTTTTAGAGCAATGAAACTGTTCTGTTTGATATTCTAATGGGGAATAAATGCCATTGTCCAAACCTATAGAATGTACAACACTAAGAGTAGACCCTAATGTAAATTATGGACTCTGAGTGATAATGATGTATCAATGTAGGTTCATCAATTCTAACTAATGTGCCACACTTTGATAGGGTATGTTGATAATGAGAGAGGTTATGCATATGTGGGGGAAGGGGATATATTGGAAATCTCTGTACCTTCTACTCAGTTTTTCTGTGAATCTTACACTGCTCTAAAAAAATTCTACTGTATTCAATAATAAACAAACAAATAAATAAATTTTAAAGCAACGTTTGCCATGGAGGAGGCCCTAACCATGATAATACTGATGCGAGACTCTTTGAAGAAACCTTTACATGTAAACATGACCAGAGTAGGAAAAAACCCTCCCCAGAATATCATGTAACCCCACACGTCTTTTAATCCCTACCCCTCCCTTTCCTTTCGGTACCATATCTGGGCAAGTTGATAAAAAAAAAACCATGGGGGCTCCCTCCTTTTGTGCCAGTGAGACATTCAAACCTCTGTCCATGTGCAAGAACCCACATACCAGCCCCACCCTCTAATTACAATAAAACCCCAAGCCAAACTCCTTTTCTGCCCATCAATCAATGCTTAGTTCTTCTTGGGAGCATAACATACTATGTTCTCCCCAGAAAGCCTTATGTGAGAAACAACCTTTCATACCCTCTAAGTATATTTGCGGCATCATCAGTCTTGTCATCTAAACAAATTTTGGGGTTAGAGGTCTGACTTATTTCTCTGGGTGACAATAATATGGGTGAAGGAAATTTTATCTTTAGAGTAGTATTCAAGTTATGGAATAAAGAAGGAATGATAGAATTAGAAAATCACCATATTGCAATTCTTAATGAATGAATGGGTCTAGTCATTGATCTGCTAACAATTCAAAAAGACAGATTACTTGCCTTCTGGTGGAAAACACAAACACCTCTTAAAATAATCTTCAAAAAAATTAATCTGAATCTGATAGTTTTGAGATCTAGTACAATTTACATGAAATACGGAACTGATTAAAACCTAAATGTTGCCATGGGGATACAATTAACAAAACTCAGAAAGTGAAAGATCTACAGGACAAATAAATTGGTTTCTTAAATTTTAAAGGAAATTGGAAGAATTATTAGGGAAAAATCAGAAATTAAGAGGCTTAAAAGGTATATCATGTAATCACAATGTGAGGATTCATTCAGATCCTAATTTAAACAAACTGTCAAAAACATGTTATTTATAAGACAATTTGAAATTTGAAAATTGCCTGTATATTTGATGATACTAAGAAATTATTGTTAATTTTAGGTATGGTAATGGGTTATGTTATGGTTATGATTGTTAAAGTTATTACTTTGTATAGATTCAATAATATAATATCTTAGATTTATTTCAAAATAATATGGGAATTCATGGTAAAGCTCTACAAAAACTAACTCTGAATAAACTACAGAAAAAATTTCCTCAACCTGATAAAGTACATCTACAAAAACCCTACAGCTAATATGATATTTAATCATAAATAAAACTAGATACAAAGGTTACATCTTCCACAATAACTCACTCAAAATGGGTCATACACATAAATGTATGGATAAAATGCAAAGCTATAAAATTTCTAGGATGAAATATAGGAGAAAATCTTTGTGATGTTCAGGTTGGTGATGAGTTTTAGGTACAACAAAAACAATATATGACAGAAAAAAATAAGTTTAACTGTATTTAAATTAAACCTTTTTGTCTGCCAAAGACACTGACAAGAGAAAGAAAAGTTACCAACTGGGAGAAATTATTTACAAATCACATATCAGATGAAGGATTTGTATCTAAAATGTACAAAAACTATTAAAATAACAAACTTAAAAGTGGCCAAAAGATCTTAACAGACAGTTCATCAAACAAAGTATACAGGTGGCATATAAGCATATGAAAAGAAGCTCAATATCATTTGTTATTAGAGAATTGCAAATTAAAACAACAGTGGAGTATCACTACATACCTACTAGAATGGTTAAAATCTAAAAAAGCTGACAGTGTCAACTGCTGAACAAGATGGTGTTGCTACACAAACATTAAAAAAATAGTGTTCGAATTGTCAGAAAGAGAAGGAACTTACAAGATTTTGAAGCATGGGCTTTTGAGGAAAAGACCACAGAAGTTAAAGTGCCATTCTCACCAAATAATATCAAGAGTACATGCTATCTTCAGGTTAACCTTCATCATCTGTCTGAGGTAGTGTTTGTCATATCCTCCACTGTAAAGTTACTCTTTTCCCCTGCTTTCCATACTCTACTCTTTGAAAGCAAGTCACTAAGTGACGTTCAAGGGGTGGGGAGTTAAAGTCCACTTCCTTGAGAGCACAGTATGTACATAAATTATTTGGAATTCTTCTGCACAGATTTGTCTATTGTCTCCATTTGTTTACTTCTTAAATCATTTATTTCCTTCTTAAATCATTTATTTACATCTGTATAGACATTTATTTTATACCTTGACTTATAATCTGATGCTTATTTTAATTTTTACCCAATATTTATTTTATGATAGTTTGGCCATTGGACACTCTT
>NW_006773476.1:1367070-1451626 GCF_000442215.2 Lipotes vexillifer | reverse complement strand
TCTTTCAGGTGGCTCCTATGTCCTTTGGGCACACCCTCCATTGCTGTGTGTGTGTGTGTGTGTGTGTGTGTGTGTGTAGACAAAGTTGAGTATTACATGTTTCAAGGACATAGGCAGAAGTTGTGTTCCTTGCTTAATGATAATGGTGCTAATAATGATATCATGAGAATAATTCAGACTACTTTATCTTCAGGCCTGGATATCTATGGATTCATTGATAGGGTTCCATATGACCAGACTGTTGTTGACACCGTGACTAAGAGGACATGCTTATGTGATCTTAAGTTCTAGGTGACATATGTTTTATTCTAAAGTAAAATCTAGTCAACTGTGGTAATATCTCAGAAGTGTCTCCTTTGGGTTCCTCTAAATCCACAATGAAATCACACAAAAGGTCTCTTTTATTCAGTAGAATTTGAGTGGCACAGAATAACCATGACTTTGATGGAAAGTGTGATTTCTATGTCTTTGATGACAGGGTTAATCAAAATCAACTGGAAAGATTGACCTACATGTTCATACCACAGCCTAGTTTTATGGATTGGTTTACTTGCTTATTACACTAGCCAAAAATATCGCTAATCGCTGTCACTTCATGGGAAACATTTTCAAGATTAGCAAAAAATGGCTTTTCCCCCTGAGATAACAAATTGGAGAATGCTATTCTGCCACAAATAGTCTCAGCTTTCCACTTCATTAGCCATGAAGAGCAACACTTTGCACTGAAATGAGAGATTCATTAGAATGGGTAGTAATCTGTGAATCCATAATGCCTCTACAGAAACTTACCCACACCCCAAATTAAACTGAGTGTGCTCTGACTACACCTTGCAGCTGAATTTTGAGAAATAAGGTGCATTTTACATAAATTTTAAATTATAATTCAGAATCTGTTCCTATGAGACCTCCTTTAAAGAGATGGGATTGATCTGGTACATTTATGGGGCTCAAATCAGGCCTGTTTAAGTAAATTAAAATTATCTCTATGATAAAAGAAAAATGTAACACAGTCTTAAATGAAGTCTCTATTCATTACTGATATCACCAATTCACCAGTCAGAATGTAATGTTCTGATTTTAACCTTGTAACTAAGCTTCATACATTGTTCTTTCCTATACCCTTCCTTGTTTATAAATCAAAAAATGGCACTCCCATTCTGTGTATGTAAATGTGTCTGTGAGTGTGTGTGAAGAAGAGAGGGAGGAAGAAGGGAGAGTGAAAAGAGAATTTAATAACTGCTATGCTAGCATTTATATCTGCTATTTACTTCTTTTATATATGTCTGAGGTTTTTTTGTTTTTCTATTAATCTATAACTGTCTTTTTTGTGTTAAATATATTTTCTTTCTATACCATTTTCATTCCATTCTGGTTTCCTTTATTGTTTTCCAATTCATCTTCATAGTGGTTGCTCTAAGAATTACAATTAACATATTTACATCAGATTAATACCAGTTTTATTTCAATTGCATACAAAAAATTGCTCCAATTTAGCAATCTTCCTTCCCCAATCCTTGTGCTATTGTAGTCATACAAATGACATCTCTTTATATTATAAGCCCATCAAAACACTTTTATAATTTTTGCTTTATGCAGTTATCTTTTAAATCAGAATAAGGAAAGAATTACAAGTAATAATACACTTCATATTCACCTATGTATCAATAGTTACCTTTACCAGTGGTCTTTATTTCTTTGAGTGAATTTGAGTTATTTCTAGTGTCCTTTATTTTCACTCTGAAGGCTTCCCTTCAATAATTCTTATAGGGCAGATCTACTAAAAGCAAATTCATTCTTTGTTGATCTGAGAATATATTTTCTCTTTCACTTTTGAAGTATACTTATTTGGATATAGAATTCTTGGTTGACATATTTTTTTATTGCAGTGGTTTTAGTAATGTCATCCCAGTGATTTTTGGCCTCCATAGTTTCTAATGAGAAGTCAGTTGTTAATTTTATTGAGGCTCCCCTATGAGTGATGAATCACTACTTTCTTGCTGCTTTCAATATTCTTTTTTTGTTTTTGGCTTTTGACACTTTATGATGTGTCTAGGTGTGGATCTCTTTGAATTGTAATTCGTGGAACTTATTCAGATTCTTTGATGTGTAGATTCATGTCTCTCAGCACATCTGAGAAATTTCAGACATTATTTCTACAAATAATCTTTGTGCTCTGTATTACTTCCCTAGGACTGTAGTAACAAAGTACCACAGATTGGGTAGCTTAAAACAATAGAAATTTAGTGCTTCACAGTTTTGGAGGCTAAACGTCTGAAATCAAGGTGTCAGCAGGGTCATGCTATGAAAGCTGTAGGACAAGGATTCTTCCTTGTCTCTTCCAGATTCTGGTAGCCTCAGATATTTCACGGCTCATGGCAGCATAATTCCATTCTCTACCTCTGAATTCATACAGAATTCCCCATGTCTCTTCACATAATCCTCTCTGTGTCTCTATGTCCAAATTTACCCATTTTAAAAGGACACCAGTCATGTAAAACTAGGGCCCACCCTAATTTTAATTTGATTACTTCTGCCAAGATACTATCTCTAAATAAGGTCACATTATGCGGTGCTGAGGATTAGGATTTCAACATATCCTTTCGGGGTAACACAGTTCATTGTGTAATGTGCCCCTTTCTCTATCATCTAGTGGATTCCCATTATGTCTATGTTGGTATGCTTGGTTGTGTTTCATAAATATCTAAGGCTTTGTTCATTTTTTTTGTTCTTCTTTGTCGTTGTTTTTCTCCAGACAGGATAAACTGAACTGATCTATATTAAAGTTCACCAATTCTTCTGCTTGCTTAAATTATGGAGCCCCTCTTATGAATTTTTCATTTTAGTTAATACTGTTTTAAAATTCAGAATTTTTATTTGATTCTTAAAAATTTCTCTTTAGTGGTATTATCTATTTGATAACACATTTCATACATTCTTGTAATTCTTTAAATATGGTTTCATTTAATTATTTGAATTATATATATAATAGTTGATTTATTGTTTTTGTAAGTGAGCTACCTCAGGGACAATTTTTACTGATTGCTTTTTTAAAAAATTAATTAATTAATTAATTTATTTATTTTTGGCTGTGTTGGGTCTTTGTCTCTGTGCAAGGGCTTTCTCTAGTTGTGGCAAGCGGGGGCCACTCTTCATTGCGGTGCGTGGGCCTCTCACTGTTGCGGCCTCTCTTGCTGCGGGGCACAGGCTCCAGAAGCACAGGCTCAGTAGTTGTGGCTCACGGGCCCAGTTGCTCCGCGGCATGTGGGATCTTCCCAGACCAGGGCTCGAACCCGTGTCTGCTGCATTGGCAGACAGACTCTCAACCACTGCGCCACCAGGGAAGCCCTACCGATTGCTTTTTTTCCTGTGTATAGACAACACTTCTCTATTTCTTGGTACATCTCATAATTTATTTTTAATTTTCTTAAACATCGTTATTGGAGTATAATTGCTTTACAATGGTGTGTTAGTTTCTGCTTTATAACAAGTGAATCAGTGATATGTATACATATATCCCCATATCCCCTCCCTCATGCGTCTCCCTCCCACCCTCCTTATCCCACCCCTCTAGGTGGACACAAAGCACTGAGCTGATCTCCCTGTGCTATGCAGCTGCTTCCCATTAGCTATCTATTTTACATTTGGTAGTGTATATATGTCCATGCCACTCTCCCACTTCATCCCCACTAACCCTTCCCCCTCCCCATGTCCTCAGGTCCATTCTCTACAACTGTGTCTTTATTCCTGTCCTGCCCCTAGGTTCTTCAGAGACACTTTGTTTTTCTTTTAGATTCCATATGTATGTGTGAGCATATGGTACTTGTTTTTCACTTTCTAACTTACTTCCCTCTGTATGACAGTCTCTAGGTCCATCCACCTCACTACAAATAAATCAATTTGGCTTCTTTTTATGGCCGAGTAATATTCCATTATATATATGTTCCACATCTTCTTTATCCATTCAACTGTCAGTGGACACTTAGGTTGCTTCCATGTCCTGGCTATTGTAAATAGAGCTGCAATGAACATTGTGGTACATGACTCTTTTTGAAATATGGTTTTCTCAGGTTAAATGCCCAGTAGTGGGATTGCTGGGTCGTATGGCAGTTCTATTTTTAGTCTTTTGAGGAACCTCCATACTGTTCTCCATAGTGGCTATATCAATTTATGTTCCCACCAACAGTGCAACAGGGTTCCATTTTCTCCACAACATCTCCAGCATTTATGGTTTGTAGATATTTTGATGGCCATTCTGACTGGTGTGAGGTGATACTTCATTGTAGTTTTGATTTGCTTTTCTCTAATGATTAGTGATGTTGAGCATCCTTTCATGTGTTTGTTGGCAATACGTATAGCTTCTTTGGAGAAATGTCTATTTAGGTCTTCTGCCAATTTTTGGATTGGGTTGTTTGCTTTTTTGATATTGAGCTGCATGAGCTGCCTGTATATTTTGGAGATTAATCCTTTGTCAGTTGCTTAATTTGCAAATATTTCCTTTGATTCTAAGGGTTGTCTTTTCATCTTTTTTATGGTTTCCTTTGCTGCACAAAAGGTGTTAAGTTTCATTAGGTCCCTTTTGTTTATTTTTCTTTTTATTTCCATTTCTCTAGGAGGTGGGTCAAAAAGGATCTTGCCGTGATTGATGTCATAGAGTGTTCTGCCTATATTTTCCTCTAAGAGTTTGATAGTATCTGGCCTTACATTTAGGGCTTTAATCCATTTTGAGTTTATTTTTGTGTATGGTGTTAGGGAGTATTCTAATTTCATTCTTTTACATGTAGCTGTCCGGTATTCCCAGCACCACTTATTGAAGAGGCTGTCTTTTCTCCATTGTATATTCTTGCCTCCTTTATCAAAAAAAAGGTGACCATATGTGCGTGGGTTTATCTCTGGGCTTTCTATCCTGTTCCATTGATCTATATTTCTGTTTTTGTGCCAGTACCATACTGTCTTGATTACTGTAGCTCTGTGCTATAGTCTGAAGTCAGGGTGCCTTATTCCTCCAGCTCTGTTTTTCATTCTCAAGATTGCTTTGGCTATTTGGGGTCTTTTGTGTTTCCATATAGATTGTGAAATTTTTTGTTCTAGTTCTGTGAAAAATGCCAGTGGCAGTTTGATAGGGATTGCATTCAATCTATAGATTGCTTTGGGTAGTATAGTCATTTTCACAGTATTGATTCTTCCAATCCAAGAACATGGTGTATCGCTCCATCTGTTTGTACCATGTTTAATTTCTTTCATCAGTTTCTTACAGTTTTCTGCATACAGGTCTTTTGTCTCCTTAGGTAGGTTTATTCCTAGGTATTTTACTCATTTTGTTGCAATGGTAAATGGGAGTGTTTCCTTAAATTCTCTTTCACATTTTTCATAATTAGTGTATAGGAATGCAAGAGATTTCTGTTCATTAATTTTGTATCCTGCTACTATACCAAGTTCATTGATTAGTCCTAGTAGTTTTCTGGTAGCATCTTTAGGGTTCTCTATGTATAGTATCATGTCATCTGCAAACAGTGACAGCTTTACTTCTTCTTTTCCGATTTGGATTCCTTTTATTTCTTTTTCTTCTGTGATTGCTGTGGCTAAAACTTCCAAAACTATGTTGAATAATAATGGTGAGAGTGGGCAACCTTCTCTTGTTCCTGGTCTTAGTGGAAATGGTTTCAGGTTTTCACCATTGCCAGCAATGTTGGCTGTGGGTTTTGTCAAATATGGCCTTTATTATGTTGAGGAGAGTTCCCGCTATGCCTACTTTCTGCAGGGTTTTTATCATAAATGGGTGTTGAATTTTGTCGAAAGCTTTCTCTGTATCTATTGAGATGATCATATGGTTTTTCTCCTTCAATTTGTTAATATGGTGTATCACGTTGATAGATTTGCGTATATTGAAGAATCCTTGCATTCCTGGAATAAACCCCATTTGATCATGGTGTATGATCCTTTTAATGTGCTGTTGGATTCTGTTTGCTAGTATTTTGTTGAGGATTTTTGCATCTATGTTCATCAGTGATATTGGTCTGTAGTTTTCTTTTTTTGTGACATCCTTGTCTGGTTTTGGTATCCGAGTGATGGTGGCCTCGTAGAATGAGTTTGGGAGTGTTCCTCCCTCTGCTATATTTTGGAAAAGTTTGAGAAGGATAGGTGTTAGCTCTTCTCTAAATGTTTGATAGAATTCACCTGTGAAGCCATCTGGTCCTCGGCTTTTGTTTGTTGGAAGGTGTTTATTTTTTTATTTTATTTTATTTTTTGCGGTACGTGGGCCTCTCACTGTTGTGGCCTCTCCCATTGTGGAGCACAGGTTCCAGACGCGCAGGCTTAGCGGCCATGGCTCACGGGCCCAGCCGCTCCGCAGCATGTGGGATCTTCCCAGACTGGGGCACGAACCCGTGTCCCCTGCATTGGCAGGCAGAGTCTCAACCACTGCGCCACCAGGGAAGCTCTGTTGGAAGATTTTTCATCACAGTTTCAATTTCAGTGCTTGTGATTTGTCTGTTTATATTTTCTATTTCCTCCTGGTTCAGTCTTGGAAGGTTGTGCTTTTCTAAGAACTTGCCCAGATTGTCCATTTTATTGGCATATAGTTGCTTGTAGTAATCTCTCATGATCCTTTGTTTCTGCAGTGTCAGTTGTTACTTCTCATCTCATAATTCTTTAATGAAAAATGAATATAATAGAGCAACTATGGAAATCAAATCCCCCACATGGCTCTTTGTTTATGATTGTTGTTGCTGTTACCATTTAGTCACTTTCCCTGAGTAATTCTGCAAATTATTCTTTGTGATGTGTGGCCACTGAAGTCTCTTAGGAGGTTAGCTAATGATTGGGCAGAGATTTCCTTAAGTGCCTTGAGCTAATAGATTTCTCAATCTTTGCCACTGGGCTCTGAGTGTTGTGGCACAGACCTTAATTGCCTGGCAAGCCATTTATAAAACTGATTGAGCCTTTCCTTCATGCTTGTATAGAGCCTCAAGGTCAGCCAGAGGTGAGAGATAGTACCTTCTCAGATTTTTCTTAGCCTTATGCACAGCCCTTATCATATGCATGGCCTTTTAAATAATCCCTGAAATCTGTTGAAACCTTTCACAGTCCCCTATAGAAATCAAATTCTCCAGTTGTTGCACTTAATTTTGTGGTCAACTTTCCATTAGACGAACTGGTATCACAACTCAAGCAGTTAGGTTGTCAAACAACTGCAACTGATTGTTTTCAGCAAATGCATTATGGCTATTCACAGAGTTGGATCTTAGTCAGGTCAAAGAAACTCAAGCCTTGAGAATGGAGCTTTTTTGGGATCTTCCAGTCAGGTCAAATAGTGGCAATTCTCTGAGAATGGGCCTCTGGGGAAGTTCTAAATCCATTTGCCCTCTTCTGATTTTCACAGCTTTGAGAGTTGTAAGGGTGTTAGTTTTCAGGGCTGTTACAGATTAAAGAGAAAAGTGTGGGGGCAGGGGGAATAATAGGCAAGTAAAAATGCCTCAAAGCTCACTAATTTCACTGAGATTCAGCCACTTTTCTTGAATAAAAGCCCCTTGGATTGTTGCAAGCCTTTGGTTAATTTACAAGACTTCTGCAAAAGTTGATTTTGACAATTTTTGCCAGTGTTAGCTTTACTCTTATTGAGGAGCAGTTTTTCAGAGGACCTTACTCTGCCATTCGAGAAGTGCTTCCTAGTTAATTCTTTTCCTCGGATAATCACTTTGATGACTACTTTTTCTAGTTTCATTTCCATATAAGGGTAAAGTCAGGTAATTTTGACTAGAATGGTGTATACCCCAAATCTCTTATGACCCATATTTATACAGTCCATTTGTGAAAAGAAAATGTCATTTCTCCCATCATGAATTTTTATTGTTACATTGTTAAGAATTGTCTTAACTTTGTAATATGGGTAACTTTCTTACACCACCCACATAGACATCAATTTTGAGCCTTCAATTTGTCTGATCACATGTGTGACTTTTTGTTTTAGGTGGGAGTATATCTTATAAAGAAGTAAATGCTAACTAATGAATTCCTGAGTAAGGTCATGGTATTCCTAGAATTAGGAACAAATAAAGCACTAAAATAAGATTTCTAACTTTCGATTTCTGGGCTGAGAATTAGACCTGTCTAGAGAGGCATATGATGTAAGAATTGCCTTAGAGAAGAGAGAGATTAAAATGGTGTAACTATTTGTATATCTATGCTATACTTCAATGGAAAGAAAAAGTCTAAGGAGAAAGGGATAAAAGCCCTCTACATCAATTCTATCTGGAGTATGCTAGGAATCTCAAACCAAAACATAGCCTTTCATCACTCTCACTTGTTCTCCTCACAAATATCTAATATTAAAATATGCTTCTTCATTCCCAGCAACTCTGATCATCCCACTCTACTTCCTTTTGAAATATTCCCTTTTCCACATTACTTAAAACCTCATAACAAAGCCATAATTATGTCTTTTTTACTATCTTTTACAATCGTTTCTCTCCCTCCACTGTAATTTAAGCTCTACAATGGGAGAGATCTTTTATTTTTTTCACTGATATTGCCCAAATGCTTGAGATAGTGTCTAATATTCAGTACATGCTTAGCAAATATTTACCAAATGAATAAATGGTTGAATGTATTAAAATAAAAAACTTGGATTGATGTCACAGCCTAGGTATCCCTGTTAAGTGGATTATTTTATCAAGTGCCTATTGAAGGTACAAGAATTGTGTAAACTAAACTCTTTCCCTTACGTCATATTCTATCAAGAAATTGATGAGACTTCTTGTCATACCTTTGCCTGGATGCATTTTCACTAAAAGGAGCCATTTCAGGGTATAATGAGCACCTACCCAGTGTATGATGAATGTCATTCACTAAATCTTTGAGAAATGTATGGATGATATTGATAGGTAGAAATAGGAGTGCTCATCTGAGTCTAATTTAGGACATCTAAATGTATATGTCTAAATTATCATGACAACAGTTTTCACTTTTGGGCAGCTAGTTTATATTTTTTCTGGCCAGCAGGCAGATAGTATAGATATATATACTAGGTCTTAAATTCCTCATCTGTAGCCTTCTGTTTTGCCTCTGACTTATCTACCTGACAGAGAACTCTTTTTTTATATATTAAAAAAACCCACTAGCATCTTTATTTGTCAACAATAGCCACTTAGAAAATGTAGTAAAGAGCATCTTATCATGATAACAACAAAACGCTAAGATTAACCTAATAATAAATGTGCTAAAGGACTCAATATTTTGTGTGTGACAATAGAGAACCTAGAACTCTTGAAAGCTTTCACCTTTGCCAACTATTGTGTCCCAGGCCATACACTTTTTGAGCTCCTATGTAAGGGAATTGCCTATTTCTTCTCTGTATATTTTACAAAGAAAAATCATAGGATTTTTAGTATTGTTACTTTGATGCTGTCTAAAGAGTTAGCTTTAGAATCTACCAATATGAAGGTCCCTGACACTTTGTTTATAACTTGCTTTTCTCATGTTTTCTAGTATTTCAGAAATATTTCTTATTTGTGTGGCAATAGGAAAAAATTATTCTTTGGTTCCTTTTGCCTTTTCAGTTGGTAACTCAACACGTTACTCCTTACATAAAAATTCCCAAAACAGTTGTGCCACTCAATTATACATCATATAAATAACTCCCGTCGCAGAACAGGAGATGACAAGCATGAGACCACAACTATTGGTAGAGGGTTATTAATTCCCTAGAAAGGCAATTATGCTTAAATATAAAAGAATAAAGAATTCTAAAATCAGAAATTAAACGTTAATTGAGACCTAGGGCCATCTGCTAACAAGCCTTTAAAATGTTTTTAAACATGATGATCGTACCCACCTAATAATGATCACAAAAGAGGTCTGGCTCCTTTTCTAAGTAGTAAAACAAGCCTGTTTTCCTGCAAGTTGTGTGACTGTAGGTATAGGTGAGGAACAGGAAGCTGCCTTCCAACGGTGGTTCTTAATGAGGGCCATCCCATACTTAGTGGGCATTTGGGAAATGTGTAGGGGGTGTATTTAGGTTGTTACACTGATGGGGGTTTCATGATGTACTTCGTTGATAGAGGTTAGGAAATCGAGATGTCCTACAATATATGGGGCAGACCCACACAGCAAATAATTGCTTTACATTCTGCATGATTTCCAACTATATTCACTTACTCACATAGGAAAAAAACCTGTTTAAAATTACTTGAATCTAGAACCTACTATTTTGGGGGCATGGCTCTAACGTACATGGAATTTTCACAATTAAAGTTCTTGAACTTATAAATATCTGGCAAACAACAGTGCAGACCACCTTAAATCAAAAATAACGGGTTAAAATGGTAAGAAAAAACTTGTAATCTGAGCTGGCTTGTTCCGGCAAATCACAAGTTTAGGGTGCCCAGTTGAATTGCTGAGTTTTTATTTGAATATAACTTTTAAATAACAAAAATAAATTTTTAAAAATATAAGACAAAACAGGATTTCACATTTGGACATGCACAGAATGAAAAGTAATGTAAATTAGGAAATAATCCAAATAGGGGCAACCCAAATGTAACACTTTTCCTCTCCATACCAAATGAGGAGTGGTTGAGCTTTAATCCAGTTTCTGTTTCTAGGCTGTTAAATAAGACCTGATAAGGTACCCATAATATACTCAAAGAACATTTAGGAGTGGAAATAAGTTTCAATTCACGTGCCATCTTCAAATGATTGAGAGCTGACTACCTGTAGTGCTGTGTTAATAATTGTGCTTTTGACAAAACAGTCCAGAAATTTGGGATGTGTATATTAATGATAATTCCATTGTTACACGTTTGGTTTTATTCCAGATCAAAACCCTTAGTGTCCTCCTTTTCTCTTTCTCTCACACTATACATCCAAAGTGCCAGAAAATCCTTTCGGTTCTATCCACTAAATAGATCTAGAATTTTCTTTTTAACATCTTTATTGGAGTATAATTGCTTTACAATGGTGTCTTAGTTTCTGCTTTATAACAAGGTGAATCAGTTATACATATACATATGTTCCCATATCTCTTTCCTCTTGCGTCTCCCTCCCTCCCACACTCCCTATCCCACCGCTCTCGGTGGTCACAAAGCACCGAGCTGATCTCCCTGTGCTATGCGGCTGCTTCCCACTAGCTATCTATTTTACGTTTGGTAGTGTATATATGTCCATGCCACTCTCTCACTTTGTCCCAGCTTATGACTTCTTGGCACTGACATAGCCATGAGCTTGATTCAAGCAACCATCATCACTTGCTTCGTTTATAACAGCCTCCTAATTGGTCTTCCTGCTTCTGACCTTGACCTCCCGCCATCTATTCTCAACACAAAATCAAAGTAATATTGTTAAAACATAAGATCATTTTACTTCTCTGCTCAAAATTGTCCAATGGATTTCCATCTCACTCATGTCACCCAGAGTAAAAGCCAAATTCCTTACTAAGATTATAAATCCCTACATGATCTGGCTCCATTAGCTCTCTGATTTTGTGTTTTACTACTCTCTTCGTATTCACATTCAGTCACATTGGGATCCTTGCTGTGCCACAAATACCCCCGGCATCCTCTTACTTCATAGCCATTGCACTTGCTGTTCTCTGTGCTGGAATGTTCTTCCCCCAAATATATAGGTACGTGACTAGTGCCCACATTTTCTCCAGATCTTTACTCCAAAGTCATTTTCTTAATGAGGACCACTGTGGTTACTCTATCTAAAATTTGACACCCCTCTGACAATTTAATTTCCCTTATCATAAACTAGGTTTAATTTTTCCTGCTTAGCACTTACCACTATCTAAAATACTTTTTTATTTTGGCTTATTTATCTTGTGAATTATCTTCCTTCCCCCACTACAAGTTCCACAAAGGCATAGTTTTTTTCAAGACAGTATTTCTGTTACCTAGACTTTTGACACATGACACTCAAATATTTGCTAAATGAATTAGGGAAAGGACAGCAGTAGGAATGCTCATGTATGATATGAGGAGAGGCTCTTGACCTGAGAGAGGAGAAGTGGTATCAGTGTGGGGTTCAATTAAGTCTTCCACTTCTTATCAGGAAATATAAAATACAGTGAGACTTTGTATTTAGGAATCCAGGCAGAAATCAAAAGAAACTGAAGCAATCTGGCCCTCAATATCTCTTTAGTGGTAATAAAATATCTTACTCAAGCTCTGTAGGCAAAAGAAAAAATTGTATTGCAGAAGAGATCCTTCTAGCACAATGGCAACACCATTCACTGATCATGCTAGTCTTTTCCACTGAACTCAGATAAGGTTTTATTTTTATTTATTTAATTTTTTAAACATATTTATTGGAGTATAATTGCTTTACAATGTTGTGTTAGTTTCTGCTGTACAACAAAGTGAATCAGCTATATGTATACATATATCCCCTCCCTCTTACCCTCCCTATGCCACCTCTCTAGGTGGTCATAAAGCACTGAGCTGATCTCCCTGTGCTATGCGGCTACTTCCCACTAGTTAGCTATTTTACATTTGGTAGTGTGTATATGTCAATGCTACTCTCTCACTTCGTCCCAGCTTACTCTTCCCCCTCTCCGTGTCCTGAAGTCCATTCTCTAACGCCTGTGTCTTTATTCCTGCCCTGCCCCTAGGTTCTTCAAAACCCTTTTTTTTTTTTTTTAGATTCCATATATATGTGTTAGCGTATGGTATTTGATTTTCTCTTTCTGACTTACTTCACTCTGTATGACAGACTCTAGGTCCATCCACCTCATTACAAATAACTCAATTTCATTTCTTTTTATGGCTGAGTAATATTCCATTGTATACATGTGCCACATCAGGGTGGGTGTATTATTGTTTAACTACCCTTCTTTAGGACATTCCTTTTTCTGCTAGATAAAAAAAATCTTCAGCAGCATCAATGTTCTTCATTTCATGATATCAGCACTGGCTTCCACTGTCTTAAAAGTTTCCTTGTATCAGCCTCCCTGGCTTAGAATCCTGGCATACTATTTTTGTCTTTCTCCTCCATTAGACAACTTGAACCCATGCAATTTACCTTGCTGCTCATCAGGTGGCCCCAATAATTCTATCCATAGCCTCACAGAACACATACCAATAATTTATACAGAACTCCCTAGCAAGGGACCCACTGCATTCTCCATCCCTTCCAATAATTCAGGGAAGAGGCCAGCCTACTTCAAAGACCTTGGGCACATAGAGTTTAGGGACAAAACCAGGGAACAGTGACTCAAAAGATAGCCACTGCCTATTTCCAATATTGTGCTAGAAACCAGTTCTGTGGTGGAAAAATAGCCCTGAACTGTATCATTTTCCTATTTCTGATGTGTAAATATAGCCACTATGGCCATTTTCAAGATACCAGTGTGACATCACTGAAAATTGAGAAGTACTAACAGTTGGCTCTCTCTACGTGCAGAATCCATATTTCATTGTTACATTGGAACAGCCTTATAAATTATGACATATTTTTCAACTTTTTTATGCTTTTTATTTCAGTAAAATCCTAGATCAGTGTTTCTCTAACCATGATTTTAATCCTTGGACCACCATCATCTAACTGTTAAGTTTGTTAAAATGTAGAAGTCTGAGTACCATCCCAGACTTAAAGTGTACCTTAGAATCCATACTTTTAACATCTTCCAGGTGATTCTGATGTACACTAAAGTTTGCCATTCACTGTCACAAATGCCCAGTTCCATTTAATTACTATGAAAATGTATACAACTGTGAACTGAAGCAGCAAAAGCCTAAGATTCAGTCTTCCCAAATAGTAGATGTATCAGTTACTACTATGTCTCCAAAATGTCTATCTGCATCAAAATTTAATGAAAACATGCAACTATCTACATTATTTCTGATTCAGACTTGAGTTAGAATCAATCTCCCTGTATTAGTTTTCTAAGACTGGATATCTGAAAGAACAGAAATTTATTTTCTGACAGTCCAAGATTGAAATGTCATCAGTGTGGTTTAATACTGAGGCTTCTCTTCTTGATTTGTAGATGGCTGTCTTTTCCCTTTGTCTTCACATGGGGTCTTCCCTTTGTGCATGTCTATGTTCTAATCTCCTCTTCTCATAAGGAGACCAGTTATATTGGATTAGAGGCCACCCTAATAAACTTATTTAACCTTAATTACCCCTTTAAAGGTGCTATCTCTAAATACAGTCACATTCTAAAGTACTGGGGGTTATAACTTCAACATATGAATTGGTGGGGGGACACAATTCACCCCATAAAATTCCTAAATAAGCTAAAAGTAAAAAACATATACAGGAATTTATACTGAGCCATTAAATGTGACACATAGATTCAACCCTGGAAATATTTAAGCATCTTCGCTTTAATATATCTGGCATCAACAAATGTTAGCCTCCCTGTCACAATGAGCCATCAGCTTGCAGAATGTCTCTGGCATGAATCCAAACACACAGACCTTTAGATTTCATGGAACAATTCATTCACTTATAAAGATGAGGCCTAATTCATAAACATCTTGTGGAAAGCTGAAGGCAAAATGATATTTATTTTTTAGTTGATCAAAATTTTGCTTCATGATTTTGGGAACTTGGGGGAAAATCTCTCTTTGAAGCAGAATCAGAAACCTGTTCTTTCTCTTGTAATACTAACTATAATAGGTACAAGTTATACCCTCAAGTTATAAGAAATTTTCCAAGAAAGAGATGATACTGAAAGCTTTTCATAATTTTTTTCACATACCTTTAAAATGTGTTGTTCAATTCTAGATGGTTATTTAAACTGCACCTCTTGCTTGGCTTCATAGCAAACCTAGGGGCAGGACAGGAATGAAGAAGCAGATGTAGAGAATGAACTTGAGGACACTTGGAGGGGGAAAGGTAAGCTGGGACGAAGTTAGAGAGTAGCACTGACATATATACACTACCAAATATGTAAATTTTTGATTTATAATAATCACTTGAAAATATGATTCCAAATAATCTTCAAGAGTGCTTTACCATTCATTTATATCCTCATTCAACATTAAACAAATATTTTGGGGGCAGCTATCTTACATTTTTGTGCTAAGATCTGGAGGGTACAGATGTGAATAAGTCATTCTCTTGTCCTCATGAAGCTCACAGTTTAATGAGAGACCCAAATAATGAAATATGTGCTATGATAAACATAAGATCACAATGTTATAGGGGCAGGGAAGAGAAATTGATTAGCTTTGCCTGAGGGAAGTGGGGAAAGTTTCACAGAGGGTATTACATTTTATCTACATCTTAAAAATGTAGAAGAAGGGAGAAAATTCACTCCAATGCGGGCAAATAGTGTGTAAAACACTATGTTACTAGGGAAGTTGCAAATGATTTTATAAGCTAATTGTGAATGATGGAGCCCAAAAATGTAGACTAGATTCACATCATTCAGAACTCTGTACACTGTACTAAGGTGTTTAAATTTTATTCTAGAATCAAAGAAGCGTTTTATCTGTGATGTGTTATGATTAGATTTGTGTTCTAGATTCCAAAACTGAGCCCCTGATCTTCCCCAACTCCAAATTTGTTCCTTGCAGTCCTTCCCTATCTCAGTTAATTCCATCTTTCCAGATATACAAGGCTAGAATCCTTGAAGTTATGTTTGTATCACTTTTTCTCTCATGCCTCACATCCTGTCAGGAAACCATCTAAGTTCTATCTTAAAATTATATCCACAATCTGAACACTTCTTACTCTCTTTCACTGCTACCAAGTTCACCATCATGTATTTCCTGGATTATTAAAATAGCCTATTAACTTGTGCCCCTGCTTCCACTTTCCCCCAGCCTTTCACAGCCAGATTTGTTCTCAACATAGAGTTCAGAGCAATTGGGTTAAAATATTCAGATGTTACTCTTTTGCTCAAATCTGACCACTGACTTCTACAGGGGAGCAAAATTCGCCACCCCAAAATGTGTCTCTTTGGCATGATGATTAATTTAGGCTGATAATTTTTAAAGCCCAAACAACTCAGGAAGAATCTTTGACCTTCCCCCACTAACTGTCTAAGCGAATGTAGATAGAGGACCTGTTCCAGGAAGGGTTACCACCATAGATAACTATACTATGAACTAGGTATGGTAAATGGGGATGAACCTAGCAAAGTCTGTTTATTAAAATTCCTCTCTCTATCCCATTGTCTCTGCATGGCCCAGCAAACATTTGTTTACCAAACATTTGCTTTCCATCTCCATGTGAATTGCCTTCCTCCCCTTTGAAGTCCTAAACCACATCCCCCAACATCTTCTTTTGTTTTTAGATGAAGATGGTATTTAGGGTGAGGGTTTCAGCCATGTTGATGAATTATCAGTTTTCCTGGGTCTCTCCCATGTATCCATGTTATTAACCTTTTGTGTGATTTTTCTCCTGTTCACCTGTCTTATGTCAGCTTAATTCCTAGACCAGCCAGAAGAACTTAGAAGGGTAGAGGAAAACTTCTTCCTCCCTGACACTTCCCATCTTACTTAGAGTAAAAGTCAAAGTCCTTTCAATGAACTGCAAAGTCCTAAACAATCTGGGTCTCTTTTAGTTTTCTAACCTAATTGGTAACTATCCCTCCTCCCCCATTTTCTCTTCCCCATATACATTGGCCTCCTTGCTGTTCCTAGAACATGCCACACACATTCCCACCTCAGGGCCTTTGCAGTTGCTCTTTCCTCTCCCTGGAATGCTCTTCCCATTGATATCTACATGAGTTTTTCTCTCACCCCCTTCACTCAAAAATCACTTAAGTAATATAAGCCCTAAACAACTATTTGAAATTTCACTCCATCCTTCAATACTATTGTTCTTTCTTCCGTCTTGAATATTTTCCCCATGGCACTTATCACCTTATGGTATACTATACCATTTACTTATTTAGATCATTTATTATTTGTTTATTCCCACTAGAGTATGATCTCCATGAGGTCAAAGGTTTTCTTTGTTTGCTTGCTTTTATCTTTGCATATAACAATTCCTAGAATGGTGCCTGATATAGGAAGAGCTTAATAAATATTTGTGGAAAGTTGAATGAAACTCTAGAGAATAGTGTGAATTGAGTAGAAAGAATCAGTGAGAAAATTTTTTGCAGTAGTCCACAATGTTTGCATTAATAACCATTTATTGAGCTAAACATCTACCATGTATTCCACATTTTTTCTAGTTTCTTTGAAGAGTAGGAATATATGAGAAATCTCCGTATTATGTGAAATATTAAATTAGTTTCTGCCAAACTGCATGCCTATTACTTCAGGATGCCTTACTTCCTGACACTGCAATCGCCATTTTCAAATCTTCTAATCACATTCAATTTAACTTCCAGTTTTATCACTTTTGTTTCTTTGCTGTATACTCACCTCTGCTGGTCAATTCCCTTTTTGGATTATCCATTTTTATAAAATGTTACATGGGTTTATCACTGGGAGACAGGAGGTAGCACAACTACACATTTTGCTGTCTGTGCATGAAATGAATAACAGATACATAGTGACCAATCAACAAAAAATGTTGAAAGATATGGCATGATTAATAACTGATCATAATGTGCATCTTATTTACATAGTGATCTGTGGGATGAAGAGCTAGCAGCAAAGTTTGCACTTTATGCAATTACTCATAGTTAATATAACACAGTAACAAATTTAAATTGTCATTTAGAGCTGGTGTTATTTAAACTGTGAGTAACCAGAATGTAAGCATATCAGATCCTTGCAAAGCAAGGGCTCTCCATGTGTATATGTATTTGAATATGCACGTGTGTGTGTGACTGTATGTCTGTATGTGTATTCCATAAAAGCACTATAGACATACATATGGAATATTATGCAATTTTAGTTGTTTTAAATTTTACAAAAAGATTGTTGTGCTGTATTAAATTTTGTGAGTTTTTTTTTACCTACATCATATATTACAATTGTATAAAGTACATAAATCTGTTTCCAAGTTCTCTACCCTATTCTACTTTCTTTACCTATACCAAATGCCACACATTCTTAATTACAATAGTTTCAATATTAAGTTCTGATGTCTGGTAAGGCAAGTGCCCCTTCCTTGTTTTCTTAACCCATTATTCTTACTTAGAAATTTTAGGATCATCTTATTAAATTCTAAGGAACAAAGACTGCTGCTATTTTTATTCAAATGCACTGAATATGTAGTTCAATTTTAGGGGAATATGACATGTTTACTATACTAATACTTTTTCTATGTAAGCATAGTATATCTTTCTACTCATAAATCCTAACATTTGGGTTGTTAAAACTATTCTTAAGACCATTTAATAATGTTTCCTTTAGAAATCATACACACCCTTTTGTTGGATTTTTTCCAGATACTCTATATTCTGTAACATTATTATAAAAGGTATTTTATTATTAATTACATTTTCTACTTGTTTATTTTAAAATCAATTTTAGTAACATATATTTCCAATAAAAGTTGTCATATTTTTTCAAATATATTGGCAAATTGTTGTTCATAACAGATCTTTGATTCTTTTAATAGAGTTATTTGTAGTAAAATGTTGTTTTGTTGTTAATATCATCTCACTATAGTGTCTCAATTATTTGGGGCCAACATTGCCACCATTTTGTCTATTTAAGTATTATTTTGGTTTGTTTGAGATATATTATAGATTACTAAATTAATTATCACATGAAAATTAGCTGAAAAAACTATAGCATTATGTCTGTGCTCTGCTTAGTTCTTTTTTTTTAACAGCAAAAGTCTCTCTTCTAGAAGTGACTTTTGCTTTTTATTGGGTGACTTATTTATTTATTTATGGTTGTGTTGCGTCTTCGTTGCTGTGCATGGGCTTTCTCTAGCTGCGGCAAGCAGGAGCTACTCTTAATTGTGGTGTGTGGGCTTCTCATTGTGGTGGCTTCTCTTGTTGTGGAGCATGGGCTCTAGACTCATGAGCTTTAGTAGTTGTGGCACACGGGCTTCAATAGTTGTGGCACATGGGCTCAGTAGCTGTGGCTTGCGAGCTCTAGAGCACAGGCTCAGTAGTTGTGGCGCACAGGCTTAATTGTTTCGCAGCATGTGGGACCTTCCCAGACCAGGGCTCAAACCTGTGTCCCCTGCAATGGCAGGTGGATTCTTAACCACTGCACCACCAGGGAAGTCCATTTGCTTAGTTTTTAAATGTCTTCCTAAATGTGATATCTTCCTACTAACATTAACTAATATACATTTAGGACATCTACATTATTACAGTTAGGACAAGGTTATCATTAACAGTAGTAGATATACATTCATTTTTTTAAAATCTTGCTGACAATTTCAAATATTTTGGATGACTTAAAAGAGCTGATTAGGTCTTTATTTTTTTTTATTTTATTTTTTTCCTTGCGTTATGCGGGCCTCTCACTGTTGTGGCCTCTCCCATTTGCGGAGCACAGGCTCCGGACGCGCAGGCTCAGCGGCCATGGCTCACGGGCCCAGCCGCTCCGCGGCATGTGGGATCCTCCCGAAACGGGGCACGAACCCGCGTCTCCCGCATCGGCAGGCGGACTCTCAAGCACTGCGCCACCAGGGAAGCCCAGGTCTTTATTTTTTATCACATAATTGGCTAATGGAGAGGTTCTGTTAGCCATAGGAAAATTGTCATTTTCTGTGTTTCAGTTATGTTTGCATTACTAGTATTATCTTTAGCTTGCAGATTTGTTTTTTTTTTCATAATTCATTAACTGCATTGCACTGAAGACAAATGAGAGAGTATCAGTGTCAACTCGCTGCACTGTAAAGAAGGATGAAGTGTGTTCTAGGCCAAGAGTGTATCTGCAAAGTCCCTAGGTTGGAAAAGCACAAAATGTGTTCTATGAAATAAGCAGAAGTCAGTGTGTAGAGAGTTAGGAGAAACCGCTATCAGGAAAGGTGTTAGGAGCAAGTCTTTTCTCCTAATAAGAATATATTTATCCTCAGGGATCTCATATTAGTGTTTGGCAAAAGCCTGGAAAGAGGATATTTTGATCTACAGCCTTACTAATCATCCCCTTAATAATGCTATGTATATCCCATTCCTTTGCAGAATTTGGGAAACAAGTACATAAATCCTATCTAGCAACTTCTGTAACACAGAATAAAAAATTTCTCCTGGTTCCTTTATTCCTTGAGGTGAAAATTAAGATATTAAATGGATGTAATAATGCCTAGTCTGTAGAACAAAACAGGTGGAAATAATTAGCCAAGGTAAGTTTTCCTGCAGCGATCACTACATCATAAGGGACCTAAAATAATCCACCAGAAATTTAAGTCTCCTCCTTTCAAAACTTTCCTCCACAATGACATCTGCAAAGAAGGATTCTGGCATGAGCAATTTCTGGCAGTAGTTAATGTAGATTGAAGTAGCAGAAATAGAAACCAGGAAAATTGAATGGAATATAGGTATAGTCATCCAGGAAGATGATAATGAAGCTTGTAATAGGCTCAAGGCAATAAGAAAATAGCAAAGAATCAGATTCCTGACAGAATAGTAAACTACCATCAATTGCTGGCTTTATACCATGAACCAAACATAGAAATTCCAAAACCAATCAACAAACAAAACCCCGAAATGCCAGAGGTGGCTTAATAAATCTGTTAAATTAATACCACCTGTGAGAATTCTGTAGCATGATAGAAGTTAACTGTGTCCTAAGTTGGGAACGGGTGGCGGGGAGAGGAGAAGTAGCTTACAATAGTTGAGGCTGGAATCATGGGTAGAAGATAGGAGTTTTGTTTAGTTTTGCTTTTTAATGTCTGTCCTTTTGATCTCTCCCACATATCCTTTGGCAGACAATTAGCTTCCCTGTCATCATTGCAAGAAAGAAAACTAGTCGGTAGGGAGGCAGTATTTCCAATATGGTGGATTAAAAGCTTGATAAATTCTCCCCACAGAAAGCATCAATTAAACTGGATAAAATCATGGGAAACAACCACTGCTGAGCTCTGTAAGTCAACAAAAGCATACAACAAATTGAGAAGTGTTTATGCAAGAAAAAATACCAAAGCTTGGATAAGAACTGTGAGTGGAAATATGTATCATTCTTGCCCAGGCCTTCTCCTATATTCCTCCCATAGCTCAGTTGGCTCAGGAGTTCTACCAAAGCTCTCTATCAGAGCAAAGTTGCTAGGTTTCATGACTTACCGTGACCTCATCAGAAACAATGAATGCCAGAACACAGTGAAATGACATATTCAAAAGGGCTAAAGGAATAAAATTGTCAACCACATATCTATACAGCAATATCTAAAAAGGGTAATACATCCTGAACAAATGGGAGTTTATTGCAAGAATGTTGGGTTGCTTTAACACTCAAATGTAAATCAAAGTAAGTCAACACATTAATAAACAAAAAACGCTGTATAATCATTCTCAATAGATGCAGCAAAAACACTGGACAGAATATAATAGCCATTCCAGACAAAAACTTACAGCAAACTAGGAATAGAAGGGAACTTTCTCAACCTGATAAGGGCCCTTTATGAAAAACTTTCATCGAACCTCATACTTAATGGTGAAAGATAGAATGTTTTCCCCCTAAGATCAGGAATACAAGGATACATGCTCTCACCACTTCTATTTAACAATGTAATGGAGATTCTAGACAGTGCAATCAAGCATGAAAGAGAAATAAATGTCTTCCAGCTTGCAAAAGAAAAAAAATTGTCTTTATTTGTAGATGACATGGTCACTTATGTAGAAAATCTAATAGAATTTATAGAAAAGCTATTGGAACTAATAAGTGAGCTTAGCAAGGCTGAAGGATAAAAGGTCATATACAAAAATTATTTGTTTTTCTATACACTAGCAAAGAACAAGTGGCTATTGAAATTTAAAATATACCATTTACAGTTGCATCAAAAAAGAAATATTTGGTGATGACTCAGACAAAAGATGTGAAATACATGTACAAATAAAAGTGAAAAACACTGTTGAGATAAATTAAAGAATGCCTAAATAAATGGAGATATACACCTTGTTTACAGTTTGGAAGACTCAATATTGTTAAGACGTTAATTCTCTCCAAATCTATCTGTAGGTTCATCACAATCCCACACAAAATATCAACAGGCTTTTATTGTAAAAAATGGCAAGCTGATTCTAAAATGTATACAGAAATGCAAGGAACTAGAATTGTGAAAAAAGAGTTGTGAAAAAGAAAAAGTTTGAGGAATAACACAACTTCATTTAAAGACATTATAAAGCTACAGTGACAAATGTAGTGTGATATTTAAATATTGACAAAGGGATCAGTGGAACAGAGTAGAAAGACAGAAAGGGAGACACATATATTGAATTAATTTTTGACAAAGATACAAAGACAGTTCAGTGGAAAAAGAGTCATTTCAACAAATGCTGCTGGAACAACTGGATAACTATATGCAAAAATAAACTTCTATCCATAACCCACACCATATATAAAAATTAAAAATGAATCACAGATCTAAATATAAAAATTTATAATGTTTTTAGAAAAATTATAGAAAAAAATTTGTGATCTTTAGTTAGGTAAAGATTTCTGAGACATGATATCTAAAGCACAAGTTATAAAAGATAAATTGGAATTCATTAAAATTTAAAAGTCTTATTCCAGAAAATATACCTATAACAACGAAAAACACCCCCCAGACTGAGAGAAAAATATTAGTGTATCATAGTTAATATGCAGAATATATAAATACCTCTCAAAACTTATTAAGAAAACCACAACTCAATAAATAAAGGGACAAAAGATTCTTCTCAAAAGAAGATATCTGGATGACAAAATAAGCACATGATAGTCCTAATGACTATCACTAGTCATTAAGAAATGCAAACTAAAACTACAGTGAGATAACTGTAAACACCTATTAGAATAGCTAAAATTGAAAAGACTGACCATACCAACTGTTAGGATGCAGAACAAACAGAACTCGCATATACGGTTCATAGGAAAGTAAATGGCAGCCACCTTGGAAAACATTTAGGGGGGTTCTTAAAAAGTTAAACATATACCTACCATATTATCTAAGCATTCCACTCCAAGGCATTTACATAAGACATATATTCCAAATGAAGCACGTGTCCATATGAAAACCTGTGTGCAAATGCTCATAGCAGCTTTATTTATAATAATCAAATGGGAAACAACCCATATGTTCTTGAATGGATAAAAATGAACAAACAGGTATATGGATAAACATATAATGGAACATATAAAAATATCATATAAAGGAATAATACTTCACAATAAAAAGGAATGAACTAGTGATACATGCAACAGTATGGATAAATCACAAAAAATTACACTAAGGAGGCCAGACCAAAAATGGTATAAAATATGATTTCATTTATATAAAATTCTGCAAAATTCAAACTTATCTATAGTGACAGAAAGCATATGAGTGTTTGTCTGAGAAGGTGAGAAATGGGGAAGTGGAGGAGCTAGGAATTGCAAAGGAATCCAAAGAAACTTTCAGGGTTCATGGGTAAGTTGACTATCATGATTGTGGTGAAATAAAAAGGGAAGTTTATATAGATAATAGATGATAGATAGATAGTTAGATAGACACAATTTAAACATGTGAAGTTGATCTTATGCCCATTATAATTCAATAAAGTTGTTAAAAAAAAGTCACAGGAAAATAACACAAATTATATACAAAGGTGACATTCCAGATGTACTCAAGTTCTAATTGTGAAAAGAAAAAGTATAAAAGGGAGCAGAAACATTTTAGAAATGTGTATTTTTGTCTTTAAAATAGGATTGACTTCTTCAACAAGATACAAAACAGAGATATCATAAAGCAAAATAGTAATCTATTTGACCACATAAAATTTAAAGATTTCTTTTAGTGAAGAACCCCTTGGAGGAAGTTAATAGATGAAAAATTGGGGAAATTCAGTAACAGAAGGATAGCTGGCAAACCCCCAAACACCTGGAGATTAAACAACACACTTAGAAATAGCATGTGGGTCAAAGAAGGAATCTCAAGACAAATTTTAAAATATTTTGAACTAAATGAAATTAAAAAACACAAAATACCAAAGTTTGTTAGATGCAGCAAAAGCAGTGCTTAGTGGGAAATTTTTAGCATTAAATGCATGTATTAGAAAATAAGAAAGATCGGAAATCACTCATCTAATCTTCCACTTTAGGATAACTAAAAAAAGAAGAGCAAATTAAATCCAACTCCTAGCTAATGCAATAAAAAAGGAAAGGAAATAAGAGATATCCTAATTGTAAAGGAAGAAATAAAACTGTCTTTGTTTACAAATGACATGATAGTCTATGTGGAATATTTAAGAGAACAGACAAAAAAAACCTACTAGAACTAACAAGAAACCTTATGCAGGTTACATGACACAAGGTTAATATACAACAATCAACTGCTTTCCTTTATACCAGCAGTGAACAAGTGGAATTTGAAATTTAAAAAATAATACCATTTATATTAGCATCCAAAAAAATTAAATACTTAAGTATAAGTCTAAAACATATATACAACCTATATTAGGAAAACTATAAAACTCTAATGAAAGAATCAAAGAACTATAAAAAACAGAGAAATATTCTATGTTCATGGATAAGAAGACTCAATATTATCAAGGTATCAGTTCTTTTCACCTTGGTATACAGATTCAATGCAATCCCAATGAAAATAACAGCTAGTTATATTTTGGATACTGACAAACTGATTCTAAAGTTTACATGGAATGGCAAAAGACCCAGAATCGCCAATACAATATTGAAGGAGAAAAACAAAGTTGGAAGAATGACACTACCTGACTTCAAGACTTTACTATAAAGCTACAGTAATCAAGACATGGCAGACTCACAGATATAGAAAACAAACTTGAGGTTACCAAAGAGGAGAGAGAAGGGGACAAATCAGGGGTATAGGATTAACAGATGCAAACTACTATACATAAAATATATACACAACAAGGATTTACTGTAAAGCACAGGGAATTATACCCAATATCTTGTAATAACCTATAACAGAGTATACTCTCCAAAAATACTGAAACACTATGCTGTACAGCTGAAACTAACACAATATTGTAAATCAACTATATTTCAGTTTAAAAAAAAGACAGTGTGGTATTGGTGAAAGAATAGACATATAGATCAATGCACAGAATAGAGCCCAGAAATAGACCCATATAAATATAGTCAATTGATCTCGAGAAAGGAGCAAAAGCATTACACTGGAGAAAAGATAGTCTTTTCCATAAATGACGCTGAAATAACTGGACAGCCACACGCAAAAAAAGGAATCTAGACATAGACTTTACATCTTTCACAAATATTAACTCAAAATGGATAACAGACCTAAATGTAAAATGCAAAACTATAAAATTTCTAGAATATAACATAGGAGAAACTCTAGATGACCTTAGATTTGATGATGACTTTTACATACAACACCAAGTTATACTCTATGAACAACTGATAAGCTGGACTATTGAAATTTAAAATTTCTGCTCTATAAAAGACAGTTGCAAGAGGGAAGAGATATGGGAACATATGTATATGTATAACTGATTCACTTTGTTATAAAGCAGAAACTAACACACCATTGTAAAGCAATTATACCCCAATAAAGATGTTAAAAAAAAAAAAAAGACACCGTCAAGAGAATGAAAAGTTAGTTCACAGACTGTGAGGAAATATTTGCAAAGATACGTTGACAAAGGACTCATCTAAAATACAGAAAGAACTCTTAAAACTCGATGATAAGAAAACAACCTGGTTAATAAATGGGCCAAAGACCTTAATAGACACCTCATTAAAGAAGATATACAGCTGGCAAATAAGCATATGAAAAGATGCTCCATATCATTTGTAATCAAGAAAATGCAAATTAAAACAACAATGAGCTACCACACCTATTAGGATGACTAAAACCCAGAACACTGACAACATCAAAATTTTTTGAGGATGTGGAGCAACAGGAACTCTCATTCATTGCTGGTGGGGATGTGAAATGGCACAGCCACTTTGGAAGAGTTTGGTGGTTTCTTACAAAACTAACATACTCTTACCATACCATCTGTCAATCATGCTCCTTGGTATCTACCCAAAGGAGCTGAAAACTTATGTCCACCCAAAACTCTGCACATGAATATCTATAGCAGTTTTATTCATAATTGCCAAAACTTGGAATACTGTTAAATGCTAAAAAGAAATGATCTATCGAGCCATGAAAAATGTAGAGGAAACTTAAATACACATTACTAAGTGAAAGAAGCCAATCTTAAAAGGCTACACACTGTATGATTCATTCTGGAAAAGGCAAAAACGATGGAGACAATAGAAAGATCTATGGTTGCCGAAGGTTATCTGGGAGTAAGTGATGAATAGGTGGAGCACAAAGGTTTCTTAGGGCAGTGAAACTACTCTGCATGATACCATATGGTGGACACATGCCATTATACATTTGTCTGAACCCATATAATTCACAATACCAAGAGGGAACCCTAACATAAACTACTGACTCTGGGTGACGATTTGTCAATGTGCGTTCATCAGTAATAACAAATGTACCACTCTGGTGGGGGATGCTGATAATAGGGTAGGTCATGCATTTGTGGTGGCAGGGGATATGTGGGAAATCCCTGTACCTTTTGCCCAGTACTGCTATGAACTAAAACAGATCTAAAAATAAGTTCTATTAAAAAATTTGGAAGATAAATTTTTCGATGTTAAAAGCTCACAAGGTATTATTGTATGTCTGAGATATACAATAAACTCTTGCAAATCAACAGTAAATATTTGAATTATACAACAAATAACTTGGGAAAGGCTATAAGTAGGCAAATCATAAAAGGGGAATTAAAATGGTTAACAGATATGTAAAAGTTGATTCCAACTCTATTTGTCACTAGACAAATAAAAATTAAAACAGCAATGTACACTGTTTTTAAAGTACACCAATAATAATGGATAAATATCAGAAAGTCTGAGAAAACCAAATATTAGCAAAAATGAAAAACATATGAAACCTCATACCCACCCAACTTGTGGGAGATAGACTGATACCAATATTCTGTTGAGTAAATTGAATTAGTAAACAAGCATACACAAAGTTTATTACTCAATCCCGCTCCCAGATTTATATCCAAGAGTAATATATGCACAGACCCATAAAAGGTCTCATGTAAAGATACACATCACCGCACTCCTTGTGGAAGTTAAGTGGCAACTTAGGTTTCCATTATTTGGGGAAATAAGTAAAATTTAGTGGGTACGTACTATAGAATAGTACTATGCATCAATCAGAAGTGATGAACTAAAGGTCAAATAGCAACATAATTGATCTTTGAAATATATTATTCGTTTAAAAACCAAACTATAAAACAGTGATAATTATTGTAAATAACATTTAACTGTAAGGCATGCAAATATAAAACCAGTTACAAAGAAAGAGTGGTGTTAAAGCAAGTGCCTAAAAGGAGAAAGAGAAGAATGGAAGTGAAAATCAAGGAAGGCAGGAAGAAAAGGAAAAAGAAAACAGAAGTGTAATAAAACCAAAGAAGGGTCTAACAATGATGACATTGTACCATGGACTGAAATGTATGATGGAGTTAACCGGCTGGATGTGATGTTCAGAAAACCCACACAAAAACAGATAAACAAATGAAAGGTCATATATGAAAACTTACATGAAGAAAGAACTGATAGAATCTGAATCATCCCTGTGCATTAAAAATGCCAGTTGCTAAAGATGACACTCAAGATTTGAGCCTGAGTGGCAGAACAGATGATTGATTTATGGAAAGAAAAATAATTGGAGTCTATTATAATGCTTGCATTGGATATCAGGAATTCACTAAAGATAATTTTCTGTATTATAGGTGAAGAAAACGCCTTTATCATTATATTCATCACAATGATGTGAATTTACTAAATGGAATTTCTTCAAAGGTAAGTAACTACTATTTTTCTTTGCTTCTCAAGTGCCTAGCATGGTGTCTGGCAATATGAAGCACTCAAGAAGTGTTCACTGAACTGAATATAAGTTTCAAGGTCATTTGTTGTGCTTATTTTATCTGTTGGTATAACATTAAAATAATGGATCCATATTTGTGCACAGAACAATGGCAATAGTTTGTCCATATTCACACAACACTAATACATCTAGTTGTAAAGATGAGAAATGCAAGGAAACTGCCACAGAGTGTGGTGTTTTTGTTTTTGTTTTTGTTTTGTTTTGATTTTGGTTCTATGTGATTCAGCTAAACTAAATGATGGCTGTGAACACAAGCCCAGATTTTCTGACTACTGGTGCCTGCTGAGAATGTGTCAGATCAGTATGTACTCAAATAGCAGTTCCACACTACAGAGTTGAAGAACTCCTTTTTTAAACCTCTGACTATTTACCTTCTTGAAATATGAGCATAATTGATAGTAAATGAGAAAAGTGACCAAAGATAGTGATAAACTCTTCCTGAGCTAGTGGAGGACTTTTATACTTTGCAATTGAGGGGCTGCATGCTGTCCAGCTTTTAGGTGCTCTGAACCAAAAATGAACTACCATAAAGGATATAAGAGTTTTCTATTCCACTTGCATAACTGCTGGATTATCTTTGACCTTCAAGTACGTGGGCAACACAATTGCTATGGATTGTTAATGACTACAGACCTCTGATTACACAGAGCAAAAGAATTTAAATTTTTTCATCTTATGCTAATAGTAAAGTGATATACATTTGTTTAAAGTTTTAATGCTTTGTGAGAGGAATTCACACCTATAAGCTTCTTTATCTTTACAACAACCCAATTACAAAGAAAATAGTCGTTTTATGCCCACTAGCCAAATGGGTAAACTAAGTGACAAGGAAATTAAATAGTTTTCTTCAAGTCACACAACTAATTAGGGACAGTGCTTTGGCTGGAAACTGGATATCCTGGTATAATTCTCTACCTATAAAACATCATCTAATTATGCTTTCTCTCTGAATATTGAGTATAAAGAAAGAGTAAAAATAGAATTGCTCCTATATGTTTGCATCAGCTTCTGGTTTTCACAGGCCTGCAAACTGCTTCAATATGGATAAATTTTCAAACTCATTCTGAGTTTTTCCTAAATCTGTTGCATGCTTATGGAACTCAATCTGTTCTTCTTTAAAAAAAACCAATTTATTATGGTATGATTGACATACACAAACTTGTACATATTTGATGTATACAACTTGATGAGTTTGGAGATAAATATACATTCATGAAACCGTCACCACAGTCTATACCATAAGGATATATACCACCTTCAAAAGTTTCCTCCCACCCTGTTCATTTATTATTATTTTTTGTGATAAGAACACATAACATAAGATCTATTTTCTTAGCAAATGTTTAAGTATACAATATAGTATTTTTAACTATAGGAACTATGCTGTATAGCAGATCTCTCAGACTTGTTCATCGTACATAACAGAATTTTTGTAACCTGTGACTAATACCTCTCTATATCTTCCTCCCCCCACAACCTGACAACCACTGTTCTATTCTCTGCTTCCATGAGTATTGCTATTTTAGATTCCTCATATAAGTGGTATCATATAGTATTTGTCATTCTGTGTCTGGCTTATTTCACTTAGCATTATGTCCTCCAGGTTCATCTGTGTTGCCACAAATGTCAGGATTTCCTTTGTTTATAAGACTGAATAATATTTATGTCACTTTTCTTTATCCATTCATTCATCAATGGACATTGAGTTTACTTCAATGTCTTGACTATTGTGAATAATGTTGATCCTAATTTCAATTCCTTTGGATATATATATATAAATGATATTGCTGGATTAAATGGTAGTTTATATTTTGAGGAACTTCCATACTGTTTTCCATAGCATCTGCACCATTTTGCATTCCCACCAACAGCGTACAAGTGTTTCCTTTTCCCTGCATCCTTACCAACACTTATCTTTTATTCTATTGATAAAATTTTGTCATCTTTTGTTTAGCCATGTTAATTGATATGAGATGATATCTCACTGTGGTTTTGATTTGCAGTTCCCTGATGATTAGTGATGCTGCCTGTCTTTTCATACACCTGTTGGCCATTTGGATGTCTTCTTTGGAGAAATGTCTATTCAGTTCCTTTGCCTATATCTTATCAGGTTATTGTTATTGTTATTACTGCTATTGATTTGTATGAATTCCTTATATATTTTGAATATTAACCCTTTTTCAGATATGTGGTTTGCAAATATGTTCTCCTATTCTGTAGTTGTTTTTTTTTTTTTTTTTTTTTTTACTTTTATTTTTGTCTGTGCAGAAGCTCTTCAGTTCAAAGTAGTTCCACTTTACTTTTCCTTTTGTTGCTTATGTTTTTGGTGTCATATCCAAGAAATTATTGCCAAGACCAATGTCAAGAATCTTTTCCCCTGTTTTCTTCTAGTAGTTTTATAGTTTCAGGTCTTATGTTTAAATCTTTAATTTATGTTGAGTTATTTTCTGTGTATGGTGTAAGATAAGTGCCAATTCCACTCTTTTGCATGTGGATATACAGTTTTCCCAACACAATTTATTGAAGAGACTATCTTTTCCACATTGTGTATTCTTGGCCCTTTGTCAAAGATCAGTTTACTGTACATAGGTAGGTTTATATCTGGGCTCTCCATTCAATTAAATTGGTCCTTATGTCTGTTTTCATGCCAGTACCATACTGGTTTGATTACTGTAGCTTTGTAATATATTTTAAAATCAGGATGTGTGATGCCTTCAACTTTGTTTTCTTGCTCAAAATTGCTTTGACTATTTAAAGTCTTCTGTGGTTTAGTATGAATTTTAGAATTTTTTTCTACTTCTGTAAAAAGTGCCATTGGAATTTTGATAGGGATTGCACTGAATCTGTAGATCACTTTGGGTAGTATGGACATTTTAATAATATTAATTCTTCTAATCCATAAACATGTGGTGTCTTTCCATTTATTTGTGTCTGCTTTAATTTCTTTCATTTGTGTTTTATGGTTGCCGGTGTACAAGTCTCTCATTTCCTTGGTTAAATTTTCTTCTAAGTATTTTATTCCTTTTTATGCTACTGTAAATTTGGTTGTTTTCTTAATTTTCTTTTCAGATAGTTCATTTCTGGTGTATAGAAATGCAACTGATTTTTATGTGTTGATTTTGTATATCCTGCAACTTTACTGAATTAATTGATTAGTCGTGTGTGTGTACATGCATGAAGTCCTTAGGATTTTCTACATATAAGATCATGTCATTGACAGAGATAATTTTACTTGCTCCTTTCCAATTTAGAGCATCAATCTGTTCTTCTGATCATCTTAATAATGTTGCTTTATTAGGTTATAGCTAAATATTTATCTGTTTCTGAAAAGCTAATTGAATCCTCATAGCAACCCTAGGAGGGAAGTTCTGTTATCTCCACTTTACACTTGAAAAAGCCAAGGCATAGGAAAAATTAAATAAATTTCCCAATGCATACAGTGAGTAATAGAAAATTCAGATTCAAATACAATCAATTACCTCCAGAACCTGCTTAGTCACTACACTATCAGGTATGAAAGTACATTATAAACTTATTTTAATTAAAACATTTTGCTATTGGTACAGGACTTGTCAAGTTTATCTATCAAGCAAAAAAGAGGTCAGTAATAGACGTTTGCTTGTCAAAATACATGAAAGTTGAGTATGTAATAAAGGTGCCTTTAAAATCAACAGAATGGTACTGGGACAAATAACTATCCATATGGGAAAAATTATATTTATTCCTAGGACAAAGTATTCAAAAACTTAAATTCCAAATAGATTAAAGAATCAAATATTTTAAAATTCATAAAATGAATTAAAATGTATATGATATATTTATGTCCTTTAATTAGGGAAAGTATTCTTAAGATGCAAAAATGAAGAGTCAAAGTAGACACTGATGAATTTACCTACATTAAATTTAAGATTTTTTTAAACAAAAGATACCACAAGGAAAGTTTAAAAAGACAACTGATAGAGCTGAAGAAAATACCTGAAATGTGTAATGAACAAATATTCTTATTGAGAAATCATTAGGAACTACAAACTAAGGAGACATGCAAATAACACAATAGAAAGTGCGCATTTATAAAGGATGAAAATGGTTAATAAAAGAACGCTCAGCTTCATTAGTAATCAGGGAAATGAACTTTCCACATCAAGAGATACCATTTTTAATCCACTGATTGGCAAAAATTATATAACTTGATCATATAAAACATTAGCAAAAGTAGAAGAAACAGATTATGATATCTGACCCATTTCTAAAACCTGTCTAGGGAATTCCCTGGCAGTCCAGTGGTTGGGACTCCATGCTTTCACTGCTGAGGGCCCATGTTTGATCCCTGGTTGGCGAAGTAGGATCCCACAAGCCACAAGACATGGCTAAAAAACAAACAAACAAAAAACCTGTCTATACTATACCCTTAAGATTGTCCAAATTTGCCCACTTCTCATCTTCATTACATCAACCCTAGGCTAAATTACAAATATATCTTACCTGGGTGTAGGCTACATAACATCCTACAGACAGATATCCTATTTTCTTGTCTCTCAACAAGTCATTCTCTATTCAGAGTCCAAAGTAATCATTTTTAAAAACACATGATTATCACTCCCCTTCCTTAAAATCTTTGAATGACTTTGTTTCATATAGGAAAAAAATTCATACTCTTTATCATGGTTTTCAAGGCCCTATGGGATCTCTAGCCTGTCTACTTTTCCAACTTCATCTTATACTACCCTTATCCTTGAACATTGTGCTTCAAATACACTGGATTTTCTCTTTCTAGAACAAGCCAAGCTTGTCCCAATCTCAGGGTCTTTGCATCTTCTGTTTCCTTTGCCTGGAATAATATCTTTTTTCTTCTTATTTGGTCTCTGGCCCAAATGTCATTTCCTAAACTAGGTCTTATCTAAACACTTTATATAATGTTAATCCCCACCACTGCTATCCGTATTATATCAGTACTTATTGCTACTTAATATAATGCTAACTATATATTGATTTCTTTTTATTTAGTTTCCCTTTTCGAACAAAAATTTAATCATAAACAAAACATCTCAATCTTCTTTTTAGCATACATAGTACCTGAAATATAAAAACTCAATATTTTTTTCAAATGAATAAACTGTTCATGGGAACGTAACTTGATACGTCCCCTTTAAAGATAAATTTTACATAAAAATATACATATTCTACCACTTAGGAATTATATTTCTCAGTGTCTAGCCAAGACAAAGGTAAGTACAAAGAATATAGGTTCAAAAATGCTTATTTCACCATTGTTCACAATAGTGAAATATTTAGGGAATATTTCAATGTTCATCAATTAAAGAATGGCTAAACACTCTATGATATGTGTGCAATAAAGTTGTCTCGGCTCTAGCCATTCCATTCACATTCTAGTCAATGGAAAGGAGTAAGGAACTGAGAAAGGATCTGCCCCCTCCCTGAAAATATACTTCTTAAAAATCACATGTAACACTTCTGTTTATATCCTATTGGCCAGAAATTAATCATACGACCATACTTGACAGCAAGGGAGACTGAGATGTGTCATTATTTTCCAGATGACCATATGCCCAGCTAATGACCAAAGTTTGTCTTATTAAGGTTAAAAAGATGGTACATTTGGGGGAACTATTGGCCACCTCTACCACAGAACAATTTTAGCATAAGCGTGTGCATTGTGGTGTCCTATGCAACATGAGAAATCCAGGAAGGAGGGAGGGAGGGAGGGGGAGAGGGAGGGGGGGAGGGAGGGAGGGAGAGATAAGGGGGGACCATAGAAACTAAAGTTGAAGGTTGAAATTACATACTCCTAAAGGCAATTCTCATATAACTTTGGAGGAATTACAGGTGAGAAAGGCTGGAAGCAGGGAAACCAGTAGATCGGAGGTTGTGCCATCCACACAGTCTCTAGAACAATGTTGGGCAGGCAGAGGAAAGAGAGAGAGAGAGAGAGAGAGAGAGAAGGAAGGAGAGGGAGAGGGAGAGAGAGAGGGAGAGAGAGGGCACGCAAACACACAGGCTCATAGTATTGAAAGCAAATGAAGAGTTCACTAAAGAACATCCATGATAAAGGATGGCTTCATGGGTGTGCAACCTGTGTCATACAATATCATGATATCAGAAGGACTCCATAATGAGTTTAATTCTCTGATGTCACCATTGTGAAATTCCTAACTTTTTAATAAAGGATTCTGCATTTTCATTTTGTACTGGCACCCACAAATTAAGTAGCTGGTCCTGTCCAAGACACAGATTTGCCCCTCAAGAGTTTAGCTGGTATGGATGTGATTCAGGACTTGAATTTTCTTTAATTGTTCACTTCACTTAGATTATAGAAATATCTTTTATATAAAAATAATGTGAGTTAAGGGCCAAATATATTGAATTTTGAAGTAAAGAAACTGCAAATGACAGTATGACGTTAATAACTAAAGCAACAGGAATCCTGAGGGGATCTTGTAAGGGAGCAAAGAGAAAATACACAATGCCAGTAGAGTGAAAACAAATACATGACAGTGCTTAATAGACTTCCACCAAAATATCTTCCCTAAGAATAAAGCTAAAATTGCCTGTCTTAAAGCAGGGCAATAAATGTAGAACCAGAACTCTTCCCAGCTAGAAAATGAGTTTCCAAGTTTTCTTACAAAAGAAACTTTGTAATATTTGTTTTTGTCAGATCTCTTACCCAGATCCTTTGCTTGCTTCTCTTTTACTTTGATGGTCTTGTCATCAGGCTCTCCCTCCCTCTCATCCTGCATCTTAATTGAGCAGAGACAGCAAAGAAGACCTTCACTTGATTGGTTTTTCAGTTGCAAGTGATTGAGTGGACATTTCTTCTTACTTACCTTCCATTACCTAATTTCTAGTTTTTGATTCTCTCAGGAAGAATGTATCCTTATGAACTAGGCTTTGGATTTAATTCAGAGTGACCTCAGAATTTTAAAAATAGAAATTTACCTATTAGTTAAAGATTGGGTAACTTTGATTAATGTGAATACACTATTGAGTATCTAAAAATAGTAACTATTTCTAAATCTTCACAAATTAGAAATGGAATTTTCAGTGGATATATATGCTTATACAAACATTACTATATACAGTAACTAAAACAATAATAAACACGAATTCAGGCAGGCCTTGAGCTAAGTGTTCCTAAAACCCTAGGGTAAGTCTTATTACTATCCTTACTTTTCACATGAAGTAACTGAGACTCATGTAAAGATAAGATATAGCATGCTTAAAGCCATATTGACTTCCAAAATTCAAAAGACAGAGACTCAGGTACATGCTTTTCAATAAATGAAGGCAGAGGCTGTGGAGTTTCACCTTCAGGTATTCAGAGTGTAGACTGTTTTCTCTTCACATGACAGGTGCTCAAGAAATACATGCTGAATTAGCACCATATGGTACAAAACTTCTGGAGAAACCGTTCACATTGTTACCAAGAGAAGTGCAACACAAGAGCAATATGTAACACTGAATTTTAGGACTAAGTCATAGAAGAGGGCCACCTGACACCTAGGAATATCAACCCACATTGGACAGTCAGAGAAGTAAAAAATAAAGTTCTGTTGTGTCTAAGGAAATACTGAGATTTATTTATCACAGCATCTAGTTGTATGTTATCGATTACAGAAAATATATTATTTTTTACTCAAACGAGAGTAAAATCTGAGACAGTAAATCTATACTCAAAGGAAAACAAATAGTCATGAATTAATTTATTAGAAAAGAAGAAACACTGAAAATAGATGAAGAAATGACAAAAGCATCCATTTAAAGTAGGTAGAAAAAACACAACAAAATAAACCCTTACCAACTGAAAGGTAATAATAAACACGGAAAAAGATGAAAGAGCAAACAACCAAAATGCATAGTATTCATAATCAACGTACACTTCAGTGGCATTAAGTACATTCAGTTTTATACAACCATCACCACCATCCATCTCCAGAATTTTTCTCTTCCCAAAATGAAACTCTGTACCCATTAAACCACAACTCCTCATTCCCTCCTCCCCTAGACCCTGACAACCACCATTCTTTGTCTCTATGAATTTGACTACTCTGGATACCTCATATAAATGGAATATATATGGAATCATAAAATAACTATCCTTTCGTGAACAGCTAATTAAACATAGCACAGCGTCTTTAAGGGTCATCCATATTGTAGCATGTATCAGAATTTTCTTCCTATTTAAGGCTAAATAATACTCTATTGTATGTATATACCATATTTTGTTTATCCATTCATCCATCAATGGACATTTGGGTTGCTTTTGGCGACTGTGAATAATACTGTTATGAACACAGTTTTAAAACTAACTGTTTGAGTTTCTGCCTTCAGTTCTCTGGAATATATACCCAGTAGTGGAACTCCTGAATAATATGATAAGTCTATGTACCATAAGCTGTTATTAAAGGTCCAATAAAGAGATAAAGCCCTAAGAAAAGAAGATAGAAGATAAAATTAATATTAGGGACCAGAAAGGAAATATAATCATATGTATAGAATATATTAAAAATGATAATAAATGTTATACACAATTTATACCAATAAATTTGAGTCTAAAAATATAAAGAAGTAGGACAGAGAAACAAGATGGCAGAGTAGAAGGACATGCTCTCACTCCCTCTTGGGCGGACACAAGAATCACTACTAGCTGCTGGACAGTCATCGACAGGATGATACTGGAACCCACCAAAAAAGATACCCCACATCCAAAGACAAAGGAGAAGCCACAATGAAACGGTAGGAGGGGCACAATCACAGTAAAATCAAATCCCATAACTGGTGGGTGGGTGACTCACAGACTGGAGAACACTTATACCACAGAAGTCCACCCACTGGAGTGAAGGTTCTGAGCCCCACGTCAGGCTTCCCAACCTGGGGGTCTGGGAACGGGAGGATGAATTCCTAGAGAATCAGACTTTGAAGCCAAGTGGGAATTGACTGCAGGACTTTGACAGGACTGGGGGAAACAGAGACTCCACTCTTGGAGGGCACACACAAAGTAGTGTGCGCATCGGGACTCAGGGGAAGGAGCAGTGACCCCAGGAGAGACAGAACCAGACCTACCTGCTAATGCTGGAGGGTTTCCTGCAGAGGTGGGGGGTGGTTGTGACTCACCATGGGGACAAGGACACTGGCAGCAGAAGTTCTGGGAAGTACTCCTTAGTGTGAGCCACCCCAGAGTCTGCCTTTAGCCCCAGCAAAGAGCCCAGGTAGGCTCCAGTGCTGAGTTGCCTCAGGCCAAACAACCAACAGGGAGGGAACCCAGCCCCACCCATCAGCAGTCAAGTGGATTAAAGTTTTACTGAGCTCTGCACACCAGAGCAACAGTCAGCTCTACCCACACTCCAGTCCCTCCCATCAAGCCTCTTAGATAGCCTCATCCACCAGAAGGCAGACAGCAGAAGAAAGAACTACAATCCTGCAGCCTGTGGAACAAAAACCACATTCACAGAAAGATAGACAAGATGAAAAGGCAGAGGGCTATGTACCAGATGAAGGAACAAGATAAAACCCCAGGAAAACAACTAAATGAAGTGGAGAAAGGCAACCTTCCAGAAAAAGAATTCAGAATAATGATAGGGAAGATGATCCAGGACCTCGGAAAAAGAATGGGGGCAAAGATCGAGAAGATGCAAGAGATGCTTAACAAAGACCTAGAAGAATTAAAGAACAAACAAACAGAGATGAACAATACAATAACTGAAATGAAAACTACACTACAAGGAATCAATAGCAGAATAACTGGGGCAGAAGAACGGATAAGTAACCTGGAAGACACAATGGTGCAATTCACTGCTGCGGAACAGACTAAAGAAAAAAGAATGAAAAGAAATGAAGACAGCCTAAGAGACCTCTCGGAAAACACTGAATGCAACAACATTCACATTATAAGGGTCCCAGAAGGAGAAGAGAGAGAGAAAGGAGCAGAGAAAATATTTGAAGAGATTATAGTCGAAAACTTCCCTAACATGGGAAAAGAAATAGCCACCCAAGTCCAGGAAGTGCAGCAAGTCCCATACAGGATAAACCCAAGGAGAAACACGCCAAGACACATAGTAATCAAATTGGCAAAAATTAAAGACAAAGAGAAATTATTGAAAGCAGCAAGGGAAAAACGAAAAATAACATACAAGGGAATTCCCATAAGGTTAACAGCTGATTTCTCAGCAGAAACTACAAACCAGAAGGGAGTGGCATGATATACTTAAAGTGATGAAAGGGAAGAAGGTACAACCAAGATTACTCTACCCAGCAAGGATCTCATTCGGATGGAGAATTCAACAGCTTTACAGACAAGCAAAAGCTAAGAGAATTGAGCACCACCAAACCAGCTCTACAACAAATGCCAAAGGAACTTCTCCAAGTGGGAAACACAAGAGAAGAAAAGGACCTACAAAAACAAACCCAAAACAATTAAGAAATTGGTCATAGGAACATACATATCGATAATTACCTTAAACATGAACGGATTAAATGCTCCAACCAAAAGACAAAGGCTTGCTGAATGGATACAAAAACAAGATCCATATACATACTGTCTACAAGAGACCCACTTCAGACCTAGAGACAAATACACACTAAAAGTGAGGGGATGGAAAAAGATATTCCATGCAAATGGAAATCAAAAGAAAGCTGTAGTAGCAATACTCATATCAGATAAAATAGACTTTAAAATAAAGAATGTTACAAGAGACAAGGAAGGACACTACATAATGAACAAGGGATCAATCCAAGAAGAAGATATAACAATTATAAATATATATGCACCCAACATAGGAGCACCTCAATACATAAGGCAACTGCTAACACCTATGAAAGAGGAAATTGACAGTAACACAATAATAGTGGGGGACTTTAATACCTCACTTACACCAATGGACAGATCATCCAAAATGAAAATAAATATGGAAACACAAGCTTTAAAGGACACAACAGACCAGATAGATTTAATTGATATTTATAGGACATTCCATTCAAAAACAGCAGATTACACTTTCTTCTCAAGTGTGCACGGAACATTCTCCAGGATAGATCGCATCTTGGGTCACAAATCAAGCCTCAGAAAATTGAAGAAAATTGAAATCGTATCAAGCATCTTTACTGACCACAACGCTATGAGATTAGAAATGAATTACAGGGGAGAAAACGTAAACAACACAAACACATGGAGGCTAAACAACACGTTACTAAATACCAAGAGATCACTGAAGAAATCAAAGAGGAAATCAAAAAATACATAGAGGGCTTCCCTGGTGGCGCAGTGCTTGAGAGTCCGCCTGCCGATGCAGGAGACGCGGGTTCGTGCCCCGTTTCGGGAAGATCCCACATGCCGCGGAGCGGCTGGGCCCGTGAGCCGTGGCCGCTGGGCCTGCGCGTCCGGAGCCTGTGCTCCGCAAATGGGAGAGGCCACAACAGTGAGAGGCCCGCATAACGCAAGGAGAAAAAAAAAAAAAAAAAAAATACATAGAGACAAATGACAATGAAATGACGATGATGCAAAACCTATGGGATGCAGCAAAATCAGTTCTAAGAGGGAACTTTACAGCTATACAAGTCTACCTCAAGAAACAAGAAAAATGTCAAATAAACAATCTAACTTTACACCTAAAGGAACTAGAGAAAGAACAACAAACAAAACCCAAAGTTAGTAGAAGGAAAGAAATCATAAAGATCAGAGCAGAAATAAATGAAATAGAAACAAAGAAAACAATAGCAAGGATCAATAAAACTAAAAGTTGTTTCTTGGAGAAGATAAACAACACTGATAAACCATTAGCCAGACTCATCAAGAAAAAGAGGGAGAGGACTGAAATCAATACAACTAGGAATGAAAAAGGAGAAGTTACAACACACACCGCAGAAATACAGAGCATCCTAAGAGACTACTACGAGCAACTCTATAGAAATAAAATGGGCAACCAGGAAGAAACAGACAAATTCTTAGAAAGGTATAACCTTCCAAGACTGAACCAGGAAGAAAGAGAAAATATGAACAGACCAATCATAAGTAATGAAATTGAAACTGTGATTAAAAATATTCCAACAAACAAAAGTCCAGGGCCAGATGGCTTCACAGGTAAATTCTATCAAACATTTAGAGAAGAGCTAACACCCATCCTTCCCAAACTCTTCCAAAAACTTGAACACCCAAACTCATTCTATGAGGCCACCATCACCCTGATACCAAAACCAGAGAAAGATACTACAAAAAAAGAAAATTACAGACCAGTATAACTGATGAATATAGATGCAAATATCCCCAACAAAATATCAGCAAACAGAATCCACCAACACATCAAAAGGATCATACACCACGATGAAGTGGGATTTATCCCAGGGATGCAAGGATTCATCAATATATGCAAATCAATCAATGTGATACACCATATTAACAAATTGAAGTATAAAAACCATATGATCATCTCAATAGATGCAGAAAAAGCTTTTGACAAAATTCAACACTCATTTATGATAAAAACTCTCCAAAAAGTGGGCATAGAGGGAACCTACCTCAACATAATAAAGGCCATATATGACACACCCACAGCAAACATCATTCTTAATGGTGAAAAACTGAACGAATTTCCTCTAACATCAGGAACGAGAAAAGGATGTCCACTCTCACCAGTATTATGCAACATACTTTTGTAAGTCCTAGCCACAGCAATCAGAGAAGAAAAAGAAATAAAAGGAATACAAATTGAAAAAGGAGAAGTAAACCTGTCACTGTTTGAAGATGGCATACTATACATAGAGAATCCTAAAAATGCCACCAGAAAACTACTAGAGCTAATCAATGAATTTGGTAAAGTTGCAGGATACAAAATTAATGCACAGTAATCTCTTGCATTCCAATACACTAATGATGAAAAATTTGAAAGAGAAATTATGGAAACACTCCCAATTACTTTTGCAACAAAAAAAATAAAATACCTAGGAATATACCTACCTAAGGAGACAAAAGACCTGTATGCAGAAAACTTTAGGACACTGGTGAAAGAAATTAAAGACGATACCAACAGATGGAGAGATATACCATGTTCTTGGACTGGAAGAATCAACATTGTGAAAATGACTATACTGCCCAAAGCAATCTACAGATTCAATGCAATCCCTATCAAATTACTAATGGCATTTTTTACAGAACTAGAACAAATCACCTTAAAATTTGTATTGCAACACAAAAGACCCTGAATAGCCAAAGCAGTCTTGAGGGAAAAAAAACTGAGCTGGAGGAATCAGACTCCCTGACTTCAGACTATACTACAAAGCTACAGTAACCAGCACAAGATGGTACTGGCACAAAAGCAGAAATATAGATCAATGGAACAGGATAGAAAGCCCAGAGTTAAACCCACACACCTATGGTCAACTAATCTATTACACGGGAGGCAAAGATACACAATGGAGAAAAGACAGTCTCTTCAATAAGTGGTGCTGGGAAAACTGGACAGCTACATGTAAAAGAATGAAATTAGAACACTCCCTAACACCACACACAAAAATAAACTCAAAATTGATTTGAGACCTAAATGTAAGACCAGATACTATAAAACTCTTAGAGGAAAACCTAGGCAGAACACCCTCTGACATAAATCACAGCAAGATGTTTTTTTTGATCCACCTCCTAGAGTAATGGAAATAAAAACAAAAATAAACAAATGGGGCCTAATAAAATTTCAAAGCTTCTGCAAAGGAAACCATAAACAAGATGAAAAGACAACTGTCAGAATGGGAGAAAATATTTGCAAATGAATCAACGGACAAAGGATTAATTTCCAAGATACATAAACAGCTCAGGCAGCTCAATATTAAATAAACAAACAACCCAATCCAAAAATGGGCAGAAGACCTAAATAGACATTTCTCCTTAGAAGACATACAGATGGCCAAGAAGCACATGAAAAGCTGCTCAACATCCACTAACTATTAGAGAAACGCAAATCAAAAGTACACTGAGGTATCACCTCACAACAGTTAGAACAGGCATCATCAGAAAACTACAAACAACAAATGCTGGAGAGGGTGTGGAGAAAAGGGAACCCTCTTGCACTGTTGGTGGGAATGTAAATTGATACTGCCACTATGGAGAACAGTATGGAGGTTCCTTAAAAAACTAAAAATAGAATTACCATATGACCCAGCAATCCCACTACTGGGCATATACCCAAAGAAAACCATAATTCAAAAAGACACATGCCGCATCTTCTTTAACCATTAATCTGATGATGGACACTTACGTTGCTTCCATCTCTTGGCTATTGTAAATAGAGCTGCAATGAACATTTTGGTACATGACTCTTTCTGAATTCTGGTTTTCTCAGGGTATATGCCCAGTAGTGGGATTTACTGGGTCGTATGGTAGTTCTATTGGTAGTTTTTTAAGGAACCTCCATACTGTGGCACATATATACAATGGAATATTACTCAGTCATAAAACGAAACAAAATTGAGTTATTTATAGTGAGGTGGATGGACCTAGAGTCTGTCATACAGAGTGAAGTAAGTCAGAAAGAGAACAACAAATACTGTATGCTAACACATATATATGGAATCTAGGAGAAAAAAAAAAAAGGTCATGAAGAACCTAGGGGTAAGATGGGAATAAAGACACAGACCTACTGGAGAATGGACTTGAGGATATGGGGAAGGGGAAGGGTAAGCTGTCACAACGTGAGAGAGTGTCATGGACATATATACACTACCAAACATAAAATATATAGCTAGTGGGAAGCAGCCGCATAGCACAGGGAGATCAGCTCGGTGCTTTGTGACCACCTAGAGGGGTGGGATAAGGAGGGTGGGAGGGAGGAAGATGCAAGAGGGAAGAGATATGGGAACATATGTATATGTATAACTGATTCACTTTGTTATAAAGCAGAAACTAACACACCATTGTAAAGCAATTATACTCCAATTAAGACGTTAAAAAAAAAAAAAAAGACACATGCACCCCAATGCTCATTGCAGCACTGTTTACAATAGCCAGGTCATGGAAGCAACCTAAACGCCCATCGACAGACAAATGGATAAACAAGTTGGTACATATATACAATGGACTATTACTCAGCCATAAAAAAGAATGAAATTGAGTCATTTGTTGAGACGTGGATGGATCTAAAGACTGTCATACAGAGTGAAGTCAGAAAGAGAAAAACAAATATCGTATATTATCACATATATGTGGAACCTAGAAAAATGGTACAGATGAACCGGTTTGCAGGGCAGAAGTTGAGACATGGATGTAGAGAACAAATGTATGGACACCAAGGGGGGAAAACCGCAGTGGGGTGGGGATGGTGGTGTGCTGAATTGGGCGATTGGGATTGACATGTATACACTGATGTGTATATAATTGATGACTAATAAGAACCTGCAGTATAAAAAAACAAACAAAAAAACAACTAATACTAAACTTTCTTTGGGTTATTTGTATGGATATATGTTAATATAAATGTTTCAAACATTACATGAAATTTCTAAAAATATGTTCTGGTATAATGTTGTAAGTCATAATTCTAGTTATTACTTTAAAATATATATCTCAGAAATAATTATATTTCCTTGTCAATTGCATTATTATGAACTTTCATCAAATCTTTAACCTTGATCATTTTTTTTTTTTTTTTTGCGATATGTGGGCCTCTCACTGTCGTGGCCTTTCCCGTTGCCGGACGCGCAAGCTCAGCGGCCATGGCTCACGGGCCCAGCCGCTCCGCGGCATGTGGGATCCTCCCGGACCGGGGCACGAACCCGTATCCCCTGCATCGGCAGGCGGACTCTCAACCACTGCGCCACCAGGGAGGCCCAACCTTGATCATTTTTAAGTCTTTTGTCATTTACAGACAGTTCTGGGTGTACTCTGATGCTTTAGCAAAAATGTTCCTATAGAAAGGTTTCAACTTCAAGAACTTCATGGAAAAGACTCTGACAAGTACAGGTTTCTGGTAACTGACTATACTGCTTAATGGAATGAATAAGCATTTTCAGAACTCTAATGGAAAACTGATGAATTCATAAAAGTGCTAACAAAAGATCAAGATGAAAAAAAAATTAATTGCATGGGACTGAGTGAACTGATGAGGATGATTATAATTTTTGTGACTTTCTGTTTGAATTTTTAAAAAAATCGCACAAGGACTCAGATGCAAAAAATATACACATCAATTTTCACTGCAAAATAAAGGAGCTGTTACAGTGGAGGATTACTGGACTGAACGCCAATATTATGACATAGAAAAAAAAAATATATATATATATATATATATATATATATATATATGTGCCATCTTGGGCATGTTACTTAACTTCTTGTCTCATATGTAAAATGGGATAGTAGGATTATTGTTGGGAAATTGTGTGAGATAGTATATGTAATGTAGAGCAGTTAGAATGGTATATGTTTCAACCAAAGACTATATATGTGTTTGCTTTCTTTGTGGTATTTTATTGTGTATATGAAATATAATTAATTTAGCTAGGTTCCCATTGATCAATGTATAGCATTTTCAATTACTCTGCTATTCCAATGTTGTTGTCAATATCCTTACATATTCATTACCATTGGCAAATAAAAAATATTTAAAGAAGTATATACAGAGATACACACACAAACACACACATGCACAAAGGAAGACAGAAAATAGAAAACAGAAGTAATTGAGTCAAAGATTTACCACTGACTCTACCCACCACCAGTACTTCCCATCAGGAAGCTTGCACAAGCCTCTTAGATAGCCTTATCCACCAGAGGGCAGAAAGCAGAAGCAAGAAGTACTACAATCCTGCAGCCTGTGGAACGAAAACCACATTCACAGAAAGATAGACAAGATGAAAAGGCAGAGGGCTATGTACCAGATGAAGGAACAAGATAAAACCCCAGAAAAACAATTAAATGAAGAGATAGGCAACATTCCAGAAAACGAATTCAGAATATGATAGTGAAGATGATCCAGGACCTTGGAAAAAGAATGGAGGCAAAGATCGAGAAGAAGCAAGAAATGTTTTACAAAGACCTAGAAGAATTAAAGAACAAACAAACAGAGATGAATACAATAACTGAAATGAAAAATACACTAGAAGTAATCAATAGAAGAATAACTGAGGCAGAAGAACAGATAAGTGACCTGGAAGACAGAATGGTGGAAACCTCAGCCATGGAACAGAATAAAGAAAAAAGAATGAAAAGAAATGAAGACAGCCTAAGAGACCTCTGGGGCAACATTAAACGCAACAACATTCGCATAATAGGGGTCCCATAAGGAGGAGAGAGAGAGAAAGGACTGAGAAAATATTTGAAGAGATTATAGTCAACAGCTTCCCTAACATGCGAAAAGAAATAGTCACCCAAGTCCAGGAAGCACAGAGAGTCCCAGGCAGGATAAACCCAAGGACAAATATGCAGAGACACATAGTAATCAAACTGACAAAAATTAAAGACAAAGAAGAATTATTATAAGCAACAAGGGAAAAACAACAAAGGGAACTCCCATAAGGTTAACAGCTGATTACTCATCAGAAACTCTACAAGCCAGAAGGAAGTGGCAAGATGTATTTAAAGTGATGAAAGGGAAGAACCTACAACGAAGATTACTCTACCTGGCAAGGATCTCATTCAGATTTGATGGAGATATCAAAAGCTTTACAAACAATCAAAAGCTTTACAAACAAGCAAAAGCTAAGAGAATTCAGCACCACCAAAAGAGCTCTACAACAAATGCTAAAGGAACTTCTCTAAGTGGGAAACACAAGAGAAGGAAAGGACCTACAAAAACAAACCCAAAACAATTAAGAAAATGGTCACAGGAACACACATATCGATAATTACCTTAGCTGTTAATGGACTAAATGCTCCAACCAAAGGACACAGGCTTCCTGAATGGATACAAAAACAAGTCCCATATATATGCTGTCTACAAGAGACCCACTTCAGATCTAGGGACACATACAGCCTGAAAACGAGGCGATGGAAAAACATATTCCAAGCAAATGGAAATCAAAACAAAGCTGGAGGAGCTATACTCATATCAGGTAAAATAGACTTTAAAATAAAGAATGTTACAAGAGGGGCTTCCCTGGTGGCGCAGTGGTTGAGAGTCCGCCTGCCAGTGCAGGGGACACGGGTTCGTGCCCCGGTCTGGGAGGATCCCACGTGCCACAGAGCGGCTGGGCCCGTGAGCCATGGCCGCTGGGCCTGTGCGTCCAGAGCCTGTGCTCTGCAACGGGAGAGGCCACAGCAGTGAGAGGCCCGCGTACTGCAAAAAAAAAAAAAAAGAATGTTACAAGGGACAAGGAAGTACACAACACATTGGTCAAGTGATCAATCCAAGAGGAAGCTGTAACAATTATAAATACATATGCACCCAACATAGGAGCACCTCAATACATAAGGCAAATGCAAACAGGTATAAAAGAGGAAATCGACAGTAACACAGTCATAGTGGCGGACTTTGCCACCTCACTTACACCAACGGACAGATTATCCAGGCAAAAAATTAATAAGGAAACACAAGCTTTAAATGACACAATAGACCAGATAGATTTAAGTGTTATTTATGGGACATTCCATCCCAAAACAGCAGATTACACTTTCTTCTCAAGTGCACATGAAACATTCTCCAGGATAGATCACATCTTGGGTCACAAATCAAGCCTAGGTAAATTTACAAAAGTTGAAATCATATCAATCATCTTTTCTGACCCCAACTCTATGAGTTTAGAAATAAATTACAGGGAAAAAAATGTAAAAAACCCAAACACATGGAGGCTAAACAATACATTACTAAATAACCAAGAGATCACTGAAGAAATCAAAGAGGAAATCAAAAAGTACATAGAGACAAATGGCAATGAAAACACGATGATCCAACACCTATGGGATGCAGCAAAAGCAGTTCTATGAGGGAAGTTTATACCAGTACAATCCTACCTCAAGAAACAAGAAAAATCTCAAATAAACAATCTAACCTTATGCCTAAAGGAACTAGAGAAAGAAGAACAAACAAAACCCAAAGTTAGTAGAAGGAAAGAAATCATAAAGATCAGAGCAGAAATAAAGAAAAAAATAGCAAGGATCAGTAAAACTAAAAGTTGTTTCTTGGAGAAGATAAAGAACATTGATAAACCATTAGCCAGACTCATCAAGAAAAAGAGGGAGAGGACTGAAATCAATAAAATTAGAAACGAAAAAGGAGAAGTTACAACAGACACCGCAGAAATACAGAGCATCCTAGGAGACTACTACAAGCAACTCTATAGAAATAAAATGGGCAACCAGGAAGAAACAGACAAATTATTAGAAAGGTATAACCTTCCAAGACTGAACCAAGCATAGAAAATATGAACAGACCAATCACAAGTAATGAAATTTAAATTGTGATTAAAAATTGTCCAACAAACAAAAGTCCTGGTCCAGATAGCTTCACAGGTGAATTCTACCACACACTTAGAGAAGAGCTAATACCCATCCTTCTCAAACTCTTCCAATAATTTGCAGAGGAAGGAACACTCCCAAACTCATTCTACAAGGCCACAATCACCCTAATACCAAAACCAGAGAAAGATACTACAAAAAAAGAAAATTACAGACCAATATCACTGATGAATATAGATGCAAAAATCCTCAACAAAATACTAGCAAACAGAATCCAACAACACATTAAAAGGATCATACACCACAATCAAGTGGGATTTATCCCAGGGATGCAAGGATTCTTCAATATACGCAAATCAATCAACATGATACACCATATTAACCAACAAAGAATAAAAACCATATGATCATCTCAATAGATGCAGAAAAAGCTTTTGACAAAATTTAACACCCAATTATAAAAACTCTCCAGAAAGTGGGCATAGAGGGAACCTACCTCAGCAAAATAAAGGCCATGTATGACAAACCCACAGCAAAATCATTTTCAATGGTGAAAAACTGAAAGCATTCCCTCTAAGACCGGGAACAAGACAAGGATGTCCACTCTTGCCACTATTATTCAACATAGTTTTGTAGGTCCTAGCCACGGCAATCAGAGAAGAAAACGAAATAAAAGGAATACAAATTGGAAAAGAAGAAGTAAAACTGCCATGCTTTGTAGATGACATGATAATATACATAGATAATCCTACAGATGCCACCAGAAAACTACTAGAGCTAATCAATGAATTTGGTAAATTTGTAGGATACAAAATTTATGCACAGAAATCGCTTGCATTCCCATACACTAACAATGAAGGATCAGAAAGAGAAATTAAGGAAACAATCCCATTCACCACTGCAACGTAATGAATAAAATACATAGGAATAAACCTACCTAAGGAGGTAAAGGACGTGTACTCAGAAAACTATAATACACATATCAAAGCAATCAAAGATGACACAAACATATGGAGAGATATCCCATGTTCTTGGATTGGAAGAATAAATATTGTGAAAATGACTATACTACCTAAAGCAATCTACAGATTCAATGCAATCACTATCAAACGACCAATGGCATTTTTTACAGAGCTAGAACGAAAAATATCAAAATTTGTATGGAGACACAAAAGACCCCAAATAGACAAAGCAATCTTGAGAAAGAAAAACAGAGCTGGAGGAATCAGACTCTGACTTCAGATTGTACTACAAAGATACAGTAATCAACACAAGACAGTACTGGCACAAAATCAGAACTATAGATCAATGGAATAGGATAGAAAGCCCAGAGATAAACCCACACACCTATGGTCAACTAATCTATGACAAAGGAGGCAAGAATATACAATGGAGAAAAGATACTCTGTTCAGTAAGTGGTGCTGGGAAAACTAGACAGCTACATGTAAAAAAATGAAATTAGACCACTCCCTAACACCATACACAAAAATAAAGTCAAAATGGATTAAAGACCTAAATGTAAGAGCAGACACTATAAAACTCTCAGAGGAAAACATAGGCAGAGCAGTCTTTGACATAAATCACAGCCCACCCCCTAGAGTAATGGAAATAAAAACAAAAATAAACAAATGGGACCTAATGAAACTTCAAAGCTTCTTCAAAGCAAAGGAAACTATAAAGAAGACGAAAAGACAACCCTCAGAATGGGAGAAAATATTTGCAAACAAATCAACGGAGAAAGGATTAATCTCCAAGATATATAAACAGCTCATTCAGCTCAATATTAAAAAAACAAACAACCCAAGCCAAAAATGGGTAGAAGACCTAAATAGACATTTCTCCAAAGAAGACATACAGATGGCCAAGAGACACATGAAAAGCTGCTCAACATCACTAGTTATTAAAGAAATGAAAAGCACAACTACAATGTGCTTTCACCTCACACCAGTTAGAATGGGCATCATCAAAACAATCTACAAACAACAAATGCTGGAGAGGGTGTGGAGAGAAGGGAACACTCTTGCACTGTTGGTGGGAATATAAATTGATACAGCCACTATGGAGAACAGTATGGAGGTTCCTCAAAAAACTAAAAATAGAATTACCATACAACCCAGCAATCCCACTACTAGGCATATACCCTGAGAAAACCATAATTCAAAAAGACACATGCACCCTAATGTTCATTGCAGCACTATTTACAATAGCCAGGTCATAGAAGCAACCTAAATGCCCATCAACAGATGGATGGGTAAAGTAGATGTGATACATATATATGATGGAATATTACTCAGCCATAAAAAGGAACAAAATTGGGTCATTTGTAGAGACATGGATGGACCTAGAGACTGTCGTACAGAGTGAAGTAAGTCAGAAAGAGAAAAACTAATATCGTATATTAATGCATATATGTGGAATCTAGCAAAATGGTACTGATGAACCGGTTTGCAAGGCAGAAAGAGAGACACAGATTTAGAGAACAAATGTATGGACCCCACGGGGGGAAAGCAGTGGAGGGGGTGGTGGTGGGATGAACTGTGGATTGGTATTGACATATATACACGAATATGCATAAAATAGATAACTAATAAGGACCTGCTGTATAAAAAAAAAAATAAAATTCAAAAAAAAGCTTTACCGCTAAATATATAGCAGTTCCAGATTGTCTTATAGGTGAGCATTATTAAAACACAGAATTCTCTGTTTCAACATTCTGTCTGATTATATAACAAGAGTTATAGCCACCATCTCATACTATAAAATTGATAAAATCTTAATAACCGAAGATAGTTCAAGCATATTTACAATCTATATATTTTTCTTGACTTATTATATAGGCTAAAATTTATGAATATTAGAAACATAAAATGGTAATTATTTATAATCAATATGACTGTTTCTTTAGAACATTCAAGTAAATGAACTGAAAAAAAGTTAGACTAATAAGGAGATCAAGTAGTTATCCAAATACAAAATCTACATACAAAAATTAATAGCATTGCTTTATAATACCAGTAACCATTTAGAAAATGTCATGAAAATGATCCCATTTCCAATTACAACAAGTATATAAAATATATTTGGAATTTTAACTTAGACCAGAATAAATGAAAACATGTACCATGATTCTGGTTAGGAAGGCACAACATTGTAAACAGCTTATAAAATGTATGTGAAAGATAATTTGAATGAGAATAGCAAAGAAGGAGGAAGAGAAGGAAGAAGGAAGTAATTCCCTGCGAAAACAGACTATGTTAACTTATTAAAGAGAATGATGTAATAATGACTTACAGATAAGGAGCTATAGGTCAATAGAACAAAGCAGAGATTCCAGAAACCGACCAACGTATGTATGGAAAGTGAGTATATTGTAAAGATACAAAGGAACTTGTCAATAACTATTGCCTGGGCTACTGCTATAAATTTAGAGGGGGAAAAAGCAAATACATGCATACATTTCAAATGAACAAAAATAGACTTGAAATAGTGAGTTAGGGCTAGAAATAAATACGGAAATAACACTGATTTTAAAAATCATGAACAGGTTAGAGAAGGACTTCTTGAGCCACAAAAGCAAGAAACACAAAGGAAAGTTCTGACAGTGCTTTCTATATGCAAATTTAAAAATTATTATTCTAAAAAATCCATAGGTAAAAATAAATGGCAAATTCAGAGAAAAATATCTGCAGATAAAAATATTTGTTTCATATAATAATAAAAATATTTTACAAATAAAAAGGGATAAACAACTCTAAAGATGAGAGAAGAAGAAATATGAATGGGCAAGTCACAGAGATAAAAATGGTGGTAAAACATATGAAAAATAATATTTCTCACTATGAGGAAAACACAACTTAAAATAACATTGAGAAGAGTGTACTTCTGGAATGGTGGCATGAGGAGATATTTTTATCCTATGCCTAGTGAATAAAACATAACTGGTGAAAATTATAAAAAGAAAAACGTTTTAATCTCTTAAAATTGCCCTAAGAGCATACAGTTAACTTATTTGACTTATAGTTTCTATATTTGACAAAAACATTCATTCAAGAAATTCTACTAAATTTCTGTAAGAACACTGAAAGTCTGTTGCATTTCAGCTAATACCTACACCCTCCCTCCCTATTCCCCCAGCACAGTGTAATGGAAGCTCTCAAACAAATGAGTGCAAGGTAAAACAGAGAGCTCTCTACCTGCCCCTCAGTTCCCAATCTAGGAGTATGGTATCTCCCTTGGAGGGGCAGGCTGCCAGTATTCCTGATTTCTCAAAGTTCTATGTTGCAGAGTCTTTTTCTGAGCAAGTACAGCTGAGAGGTTTCAGCTCCTTTTCTCTAACCAGCTACCACTCATAGAGTAGAAGCTGCACTCTAGTTATGGCAGGCTGAGAAAACTGGTCCCCAATTACCTGTGCCCAGCTCACTTGGAGAACATTGATTTCACACCAGGAGAAGCAAGTTAAGAAGACCAAGGTCTATCATCTTTACCCAGTGCCCCAGTCAAAGATAAAAGGTATCACTCCAAGAGAAGTAGATCACTGTTCTTGCCCCCAGCCATGGAGTACTGGTACAGAGATTGTACCCAGTGAGAGAGGCAGGCTTTAAGAACACAGAGGGTCACAACAACTGACAGTATTTGTAACAGAGAGTGCAGAACTTCAAGCCAAATGACAAGGTTGAAAATAATGGAGATTTTGGTTCTGAGCAGTTAAGAAGCAACTGAGAACTGTGTGCAAACAACAAGCAACACAGCAAACCAACTATAATTTTACCAGAGAGAACCAGGGAATGAGAAAGATAAGAAGAGTCCAAAACAAGCCTCAAAGATTGGCCTTAAAGACTATCTGTGAAGGGACCTAGATTAAATTGGGTCAGACTGTGGAATAATTGTGTACCAGAGCACTATCCAAAAAAACAGCAATTTGTTACAATTAGTGGCAGTTAGGAAAGAGAGAGTCAAAGAGAGCCATGCAAAAAGTCAAGTCATCCCTGGAGGAGGGAGGAGAGGTCAGCATAACTGTGCATATGCCCATAAGCTCTCTGAGGAGTGACATCAGAGGCTGCACACTGCAGGAGAAATAGACTTTCCTGAAGTGTGTCACTGAACAAACAAACAAGAAAACAACAAAATCAGCAAGCTTCTGGAGGTCCATGAGTGGGATCAGTATCCAGAATTGTTGCTACAATATATTATCTAAAATGCCCAATTTTCAGTAAAAATTATGAGAAAGACAAAGAAACAGGAAAGTGTGACTCATACACAGATCATACTCAGGCAGCAAAAACTGCCTGTAAGAGGGCCCAGATGTATGACAACATATAATATCAAAGTTTCCATTATAAATATATTCACATAACTAAAGAAACTCATGCTTTAAGAAAAAAGGAAGGTATAATGACAATGTCTCATCAACTAGAGAATATCAATAAAGATACAAAAATTATATAAAGAACCAAATGAAAATTATGGAGTTGAAATGTACAGTACTTAAATAAAAAGTCAATAGAGACACTCAAGAGTAGATTTAAGCTGAATTAAGTATACATTGGTGAACTTGAAGACATAAGTAGAAACTAAACAATCTGAAGGAGAGAAAAAATAAAGGAAAATGAACAGAACCTCAGAAAAAATGTAGAATGCCATTAAACACATGAAGATATGTGTAAGAGGATTACCAGACATAGAATGAAGAGAAAGTGGAAGAAAAATACATGAAGAAATAATGGTTAAAAACTTACTAAATTTGATTTTAAAATGTACACATCCAAGAAGCTCAACAAATTATAAGCAGGATAAAAGCAAAGTTATCCACACTCAGACAAATCATTATCAAGATATGTAAAGATAAAGAGAAAATCTTGGGGTTTTTATTGAAGTATAGTTGATTTACAATATTACATTAGTTACAGGTGTACAGTATAGTGATTCAGTATTTTTCACAGTTTATACTCCATTAAAAGTTATTTTAAAATAATGGCTATAGCTCCCTGTGCTATATAATATATCCTTGTTGCTTATCTATTTTATACACAGTAGTTTGTATCTCTTAATACCCTACCCCAAACAGGCCTCTCCCCTCGTGCTTCTCCTCTCTGGTAACCACTAGTTATGGGTCTGTTTCTGTTTTGTTTGTAAATATACATTTATTTGTACTATTTTTCAGATTCCACATATAAGTGATATACACTCAATGTGTTGTCATTTTCCTTGATGTACACAGTGAATACCTTAGCAAGGAACTATAAAATACAGAAAAAGACCCAATTAGAAAGGAAAAATTCAATAGCTGAAATATAAAACAAACTAGAAGGCAAGAATAGCAGACTAAGTGATACAGAAGAACACATAAGTGATCTGGAAGATAGAATAATGGAAATCACCAAATCAGAAGCAAAAATAAAAACAAATTTAAAAAATGAAAACAATTTAAGAGATTTGGGGGATAACATTTAGCATACCAATGTTCACATTATAGGGATACAGAAGGAGAAGAAGAGAGAAGGGGTTAAAAAAATGTATTTGAGGAAATTAAGGTTACAGACTTCCCATACATGAAGAAAGAAACAGAAGCATAGAGGGTTCCAAACAAGATGAACCCAAACAAACCCACACCAAGACATAAAATGAAAATAGCAAAAGTTAAAGAGAGAATTGGGAAGGCAGCAAGAGAAATACAAAGAGTCATATACAAGGGAACCTCCATAAGGCTACCAACTGATTTTTCTGCAGAAACTTTGCAGGCCAAAAGGGAGTGACATGGTATATTCAAAGTACTGAAAAGGCAAAACCTGCAACCTAGGATTCTCTACCCAGCAAAATTATCATTTAGAATAAAAATAGAAAACTCAGAGAAGCAAAAACTGAAAGAATTCATCAATACTAAGCCTACCCTAACAGAAATGTTGAAAGATCTTCTCTAAACGAACAAGAAGTAAGAATCTTGAGGAAAGAGAAAATCCCACTAGGAAAAGCAAATGTATAGTAAGGATTAAGGATCAACCATGTAAGTTGATATAAAGATTAAAAGACAAAAAACTGTAAAAGGAACGATAACTAAAATAAACAGTTAAGGGATAAGCTTGAAGATGTAAAATATGACATCATAAACACAAAATGTGGGGGAAGGGAGCAAAAAATGTAGATCTTATGTATTTGCATTTAAATGACTACTAGTCTAAAACAAGTAGATGTAATTTTGGATCAACATATATGAACTCACGGTAACCACACACCAAAAACCTACAATAGAGACACAAAAACTAAAAAGAGAAACACAAGCATACTATAAAAAAAAAATCATCAAACCACAAAAGGAAAAACAAAATGAAGAAGCAAACAGGGAAGAACTAAAGAAACAACCAGAAAACAAGTCATAAAGTGGCAATAAGTACATACCTATGAAGAATTATTTTAAATGTCAATGGGCTAAATGTTCCAATCAAAATACATATGGTGGCTGACTGGACAAAAAAAAACACATTTCTATCTGCTGCCTACAAGAGACTCACTTCAGAGCTAAAGACACAGACTGAAAGTGAGGTGATGGAAAAAGATTTCATGTAAATGAAAATGACAAGAAAGCAGAAGTAGCAATACTCATAAAAGACATTAAAACAAAGGCTGTAACAAAGAGAAAATTCTTGGAAGCAGCAGGGGAAAAAAAGACACTTTACATACTAGGGAAGCACAAAATATTAACAGCTAACTTTCAATTTTAAAAAAATGGGGGCCAGAAGGCAGTGAGATGACATTCAGCATGCTAAGAGAAAAAAAAAACTGTCAACCAGGAAGCATATATCTAGCAAAACCATCTTTCAAAAATAAAGAGGAGGTAAAGCTGATCCTAGATAAGCAAAAATTGACAGGTTTTTTTTTTTTTTTTTTTTTTTTTTTTGCTGGCAAACCCACTACAGGCTGCAAGAAACATCAGACAACAGTTCAAATTCATTTGAAAAAACTGAGTGTCATTATAGGTAATTAGTTTGGAGAAAAAGACAATATAATTACATATATCCCACTCCTGCCTTGTCTCAACTAATTTAAAAATTAACTGTATAAACCCAGAACCAGATGGCTTCACAGGCGAATTCTATCAAACATTTAGAGAAGAGCTAACATTTATGCTTCTCAAACTCTTCCAAAATATAGCAGAGGGAGGAACACTCCCAAACTCATTCTACGAGGCCACCATCACCCTGATACCAAAACCAGACAAAGATGTCACAAAGAAAGAAAACTACAGGCCAATATCACTGATGAACATAGATGCAAAAACCCTCAACAAAATACTAGCAAACAGAATCCAACAGCACATTATAAGGATCATACACCGTGATCAAGTGGGGTTTATTCCAGGAATGCAAGGATTCTTCAATATATGCAGATCATTCAAGGTGATACACCATATTAACAAATTGAAGGAGAAAAACCATATGATCATCTCAATAGATGCAGAGAAATCTTTCGACAAAATTCAACACCCATTTACAATAAAAACCCTGCAGAAAGTAGGCACAGAGGGAACTTTCCTCAACATAATAAAGGCCATATATGACAAACCCACAGCCAACATCATCCTCAATGGTGAAAAACTGAAAGCATTTCCACTAAGATGAGGAACAAGACAAGGCTGCCCACTCTCACCACTCTTATTCAACATAGTTTTGGAAGTTTTAGCCACAGCAATCAGAGAAGAAAAAGAAATAAAAGGAATACAAATTGAAAAAGAAGACGTAAAGCTGCCACTGTTTGCAGATGACATGATACTATACATAGAGAATCCCAAAGATGCTACCAGAAAACTAGTAGAGCTAATCAGTGAATTTGGTAAAGTAGCAAGATACAAAATTAATGCACAGAAATCTCTGGCATTCCTATACACTAATGATGAAAAATCTGAAAAATAAATTAAGAAAACACTCCCATTTACCACTGCAACAAAAAGAATAAAATATCTAGGAATAAACCTACCTAATGAGACAAAAGACCTGTATGCAGAAAACTATAAGACACCGATGAAAGAAATTAAAGATGATACAAATAGATGGAGAGATATACCATGTTCTTGGATTGGAAGAATCAACATTGTGAAAATGAGTCTTCTACCCAAAGCAGTCTACACATTCAATGCAATCCCTATCAAACTACCACTGGCATTTTTCACAGAACTAGAACAAAAACTTTCACAATTTTTATGGAAACACAAAAGACCCTGAATAGCCAAAGCAATCTTGAGAACAAAAAATGGAGCTGGAGGAATCAGGCTGACTTCAGACTATACTACAAAGCTACAGTAATCAAGACAGTATGGTACTGGCACAAAAACAGAAAGAGAGATCAATGGAACAGGATAGAAAGCCCAGAGATAAACCCACACACATAAGGTCACCTTATCTTTGATAAAGGAGGCAAGAATATACAGTGGAGAAAAGAGAGCCTCTTCAATAAGTGGTGCTGGGAAAACTGGACAGGTACATGGAAAAGTATGAGATCAGAACACTCCCTAACACCATACACAAAAATAAGCTCAAAATGGATTAAAGATCTAAATGTAAGGCCAGAAGCTATCAAACTCTTAGAGGAAAACATAGGCAGAACACTCTATGACATAAATCACAGCAAGATCCTTTTTGACCCACCTCCTAGACAAATGGAAATAAAAACAAAAATAAACAAATGGGACCTAGTGAAACTTCAAAGCTTTTGCACAGCAAAGGAAACCATAAACAAGACCAAAAGACAACCCTCAGAATGGGAGAAAATATTTGCAAATGAAGCAACGGACAAAGGATTAATCTCCAAAATTTACAAGTAGCTCATGCAGTTCAATATCAAAGAAACAAACAAACCAATCCAAAAATGGGCAGCAGACCTAAACAGACATTTCTCCAAAGATATACAGACTGCCAACAAACACATGAAAGAATGCTCAACATCATTAATTAGAGAAATGCAAATCAAAACTACAGTGAAATATCATCGAACACTGGTCAGAATGGCCATCATCAAAAAATCTAGAAATGGGCTTCCCTGGTGGCACAGTGGTTGAGAGTCTGCCTGCCAATGCAGGGGATATGGGTCCGAGCCCCGGTCTGGGAATATCCCACATGCTGCGGAGTGGCTGGGCCTGTGAGCCATGGCCGCTGAGCCTGTGCGTCCGGAGCCTGTGCTCCACAACAGGAGAGGCCACAACAGTGAGAGGCCTGCGTACGGCAAAAAAAAAAAAAAAAATCTAGAAACAATAAATGCTGGAGAGGGTGTGGAGAAAAGGGAACACTCTTACACTGCTGGTGGGAATGTGAATTGGTACAGCCACTATAGAGATGAGTATGGAGGTTCCTTAAAAAACTACTAATAGAACTACCATACGACCCAGCAATCCCATTACTGGGCATGTACCCTGAGAAAACCATTATTCAAAAAGAGTCATGTACCAAAATGTTCATTGCAGCTCTATTTACAATAGCCCGGAGATGGAAACAACCTAAGTGTCCATCATCGGATGAATGGATAAAGAAGATGTGGCACATATATACAATGGAATATTACTCAGCCATAAAAAGAAACGAAATTGAGCTATTTGTAATGAGATGGATAGACCTAGAGTCTGTCATACAGAGTGAAGTAAATCAGAAAGAGAAAGACAAATACCGTATGCTAACACATATATATGGAATTTAAGAAAAAAAAATGTCATGAAGAACCTAGGGGTAAGACAGGAATAAAGACACAGACCTACCAGAGAATGGACTTGAGGATATGGGGAGGGAGAAGGGTGAGCTGTGACAAAGCGAGAGAGAGGCATGGACATATATACACTACCAAATGTAAGGTAGATAGCTAGTGGGAAGCAGCAGCATAGCACAGGGAGATCAGCTCAGTGCTTTGTGACCGCCTGGAGGGGTTGGAGAGGGAGGGTGGGAGGGAGGGGGATGCAAGAGGGAAGAGATATGGGAACATATGTATATGTATAACTGATTCACTTTGTTATAAAGCAGAAACTAACACACCACTGTAAAGCAATTATACTCTAATAAAGATATAAATAAATAACCCCCCCAAAAAAGAATGTGAATATTCCTAATACGATTGAACAGTATACTTTAAAATTAAAATGGTATTATGTCATGCGCTCTTTGCCACAATAAAAATTTTAATTAAAAAACAATTGAAAATAAGTATAATAAAGTCTATAAATATATACTTGCTCTCCTTTCTTGCACTTTTAAAAATACATAAATACATATACATTTAGAATAAAACAATATATTTTCGCTTTTAACATATATGGATGTAACATGTATAACAATAACAGCACAATAGAAGGGTAAAAGGTGAATAAAGGTATATAGAAGTAAACTTTCCATGTATCAATGGAATTAGGTTAATATAAATGTGAAGTAGATTCTGATGTTAACACATATGTACGTCCTAGAGTAACCACAAAGAAAACACATTTTGAAATACTGAAAAAATTATTAAGGGAATTAAAATGTTATACTAGAAAAAATTCACTTAATGCAATGAAAAATGAAAGAGGAACAGTGGAACAAAAAGACATGAGATATACAGAAATAAAATATGAAATGGTAAATATATGTCCAAACATTAATAATAACTTTCAATTAAAATGAGTTAAATGATCCAATCCAAAGGAATAGAAAGCTGAAGAATGATTTCCCCAAAATGGAAGAGCAGGAGACCCCAGCCTCCATATCCCTCACAAAGATCAACGATAAGACAGCTATCCATGAGGAAAAACAGCTCTGCGAGAGCTCAGGAGTCTACCTAAGCAACTGCTGCAAGACTGTGTGTGTGTGTGGGGGGGGGGGGAAACACCTGAGAATTAACTATACAAAAAGGGAAGGAGGAACAGCTTCATTTTGTCTGCATCATCCCATCCCTCAGACCAACACTGCTCAGCACCAATAGGGAACTCCCCATCTAGAAACAGCTCCCTTCACCAGGAAAGGGAGAGCAGAGTGAATGGCCAGCTTCCCAGCCAATTGGGGCATCACACGAAGGACTTCTTTCAGTTTCACCCCACCCAGAGACCAGCAAAGCTGAGATATATAGAGATGGCTAGGAATAAGGAAGCAGAGCAGAGGATACCAGTATCAGCCATGCAGTGGGACTGACTGCTATTCCCAGTGACCTGCACTGCAGAGGATCCCAGCAGCTTTCTCCATTGAAGAAACAGCCAACACAACCACCACAGAACCCCTGCAAATTTCACTAGTTTTCACCCCACAGGTATTTGTGTTCTCAGCTGCCAGCCACCTGAGTCCTTTCCTACTCCCTCCTCCACACCAGAAAGCAAGATATGCACCAACAGCTAGCCAGACCTCTCCAGCTTTATGAGTTCAAGATGCCAGCCTAGACCCATACAGATGCCCCCCCACCAAAATGTCTGTGCTTGGGCCAGCTGTGAAACTGCACACCAGCAGCTTGATGCCCATTACCAACCTCCACTGCTTAATGTGCACTGTGATGAGATCCTGCGGCCAAAAAAGGGCATCCTGTTACTGTCCTACACCACTAGACTCACCAGCAGGTAGCCCCTCCAGCTGTGTACCTGTATGCCCCCAGCCCAACTCCAGACACCGGCTTCCACTGTTCTGTGCCTGTGGCAAGACCCTGCAGCCACCATAGTGCATACCAGAAGCCAGGACCCCCACAGCTGCTTGTGGGTCTGGCTCTGTCTTACATCTGTAACTGTCTTACATCTCTGGGCTCACTTGCAGCTGTCTCCTGTAGTTGTGCACCTGAACATCTCAGGCCTGACTCCCCTCACTGGCCTCCATTGCCTTATGTGCCTTATGTGTGTCCATGGCAAGTAGCGCACACGGACAACCAAGGTGCACACAGTTGCTTTGGGGGCCAGATTCAACGCTACTTTCTTCACTGGCCTACACCACTGGGCTCACCTGTAGCTAGCTCCTCAAGTTATGCACCTGCACACCCCCAGCCTGATTAACTTTGTTTGCCTCCACTGCCATGCATGTGCCCATGGGGAGACCCTGCAGCCCCAGGAGTGCATGCTGATAGCCAGGGCCCCAAAACTCCTTGTGGGCCTGGCTCAAACCCTTGTCTCCAGTCACTGACCTGCCCTTCTGGGCTTGCTTGCAACTAGCCACTTCAGCTGTATACCTGCACCCTGCTGTCCCAACTCCTGTAACCAGCTTGCACTGCTGTGCACACACCTGTGGCAAGACCCTGCAGCCACAAGGGTGCATGCTGATGGCCAGGGCCCCTGCAGCTGCCAGTTCATCCACAGTTGGCCCTGGCTTCCACTACTATGTGTGTCTCTGTAACTGCCACTGTACCTACTACTACACAGACATCTGCAGCTGACTCCCCAGCCAACTGTGTGCATACCACTGGCTCCAGACTTAGCTGCTGTCTGCCCTGGTTGCTGGCTGATGCATCTGGTGGCAATCACTGAATACCTCCTGTAGCACTTACCAAGACCACTCAGTTGTTGATATTGTGCACACTAACACACTGAACTGAGACATCATGCCCCTCTGGTCCTGGAGAGGTTATACCTGCACTTGGTACCCTGTGCCACTAAACCTGGAGTCACAGCATGGTCTAGTGTCCCTCAACTGCAGGTGAATGTCTTTCCTTACCAAAGTCAATCCATAATAATTGAAAGGAGAGACTGCTTCTTCAAATGTGCCTACCTCTACACAAAGCTATGAAAGAATCACAAAGAATCAGGGAAACATGACACCACCAAAGGAACCCAGTCAACTTTTAGTAACTGGTCCAAAGAAATAGAGATACAGGAATTGCCTAACAAAGAATTCAAAATAATTGTTCTAAAGATACTCAGAGAGCTACAAAAGAACAGAAATAAATAATTTAATGAAATCAGGAAAACAATACAAGAAGAAAACAACAAGTTAAACACGGAAATGGAAAGCATAAACAGGAATCAAACAGAAATTTTGGAGCTAAAGAATACAATGACTGGGCTTCCCTGGTGGCACAGTGGTTGAGAGCCCACCTGCCGATACAGGGGACACGGGTTCATGCCCCGGTCTGGGAAGATACCACATGCCTCAGAGCGGCTGGGCCCGTGAGCCATGGCCGCTGAGCCTGAGCGTCTGGAGCTTGTGCTCCGCAATGGGAGAGGCCACAACAGTGAGAGGCCAAAGTACCGCAAAAAAAAAAAAAAAAGAATACAATGACTAGCTGAAGAATTCAATACAGAGCTTCTACAGCTGACTGGGCCAGGCAGAATTTTTAATACTTTTGTCTTTTTTATATTAGAGTTAAAAGTAATTTATGTACCAATATTCCAGTTTAGAGTACTCTGAATTTGACTATATAATTACCTTTACAGTAAGTTTTATAGTTTCATATGTTTTCATGTAGCTTATGAGTGTCCTTTGATTTCAACTTGAACTACATTTAGCATTTCTTGCAGGGCAGGTCTAGTGGTGATGAACTCCCTGAGCTTTTGTTTATTTGGGGATGTCTTTATGTTTCCTCATTTTGGAAGGACACTTTTGCTGGGTATAGTAATCTTTTTTCCTTTCAGTATTTTGAATATATCATCCCATTCTGTCCCAGCCTGCAAGGTTTCTGCTGTGAAATCACTCATAACCTTATGAAGGTCCCCTTGTATGTGATGAGTCCCTTTTTTCTTGTTGTTTTCAAAATCCTATCTTTGTCTTTGGACAATTTCATTATGTGTCTTGTTGAAGAGCTTTTTATGTTCAGCCTAGCTGGGGTCCTTTGGGGATCTTGGATTGGGATGTTCATTTCTCTCCCCAGATTTGGAAAGTTTTCTGTATTTTTTTAAAATAAGCTTTCTGCCCCTTTCTCTTTTTCTGCTCCTTCAGCAACTCCTATGTTGCATATATTGATTCTCATTTGTTTTCTATTTCTTCCTCTGACTGAATAATTTCAAATGATGTGGCTTTGAGCTTGCTGATTCTTTCTTCTGTTTGACTGTGTCTGCTTTGACGCTCTCTACTGAATTTTTCAGTTTTGTCATTATGTTCATCAGCTTCAAAATTTATTTGGTTCTTTTTAATAATTTCTTTCGTGAACTTCTCATTTTGTTTATGTACTGTTTTCCTGATTCTGTTTTCTAACTCTGTTTCTTGTAACTCATTGAGCTTCTTCAAGATAATTATCTTGAATTCTTTTTCAGGCAGTTCTTAGATTTCCATTTCTTTAGAGTCAGTTACCGGTGCTTAATTTTTTTCCTTTGATGGTTTCATGTTTCCCTGATTCTCTGTGATCCTTGTAGCCTTGCATTGGTGGTATTACCCATTTGAAGAAGTAGGCATGTTTTCCATTCTTTATGGACTGGCTTTGGCAGGAAAATCCTTTCACCAGTCAGCCTAGCCAGACATTCTGGGCAGGCTGGCTGGAATGGTCCATGGGTAGGCCTTCTGCTGGAATCTGTGTGTAGACAGGCCTGGTGCCTGGATCCTCAAGAGCCAGCCTGGCACTCAGGTTTGCAGCAGCAAGCCTCATTCCTGGGTCTTGGAGCCTAGGCCCATGGGGGCCAGCCTATTTCTACGATCTACTTGGACTGGTCTGGAACCTGGGTCTGATAGGGTGGGCCTGGAGCCTGGTTCCAAAGGTGTGGACCTGGACCATGGGTCCTTGAACCTGTGTCCATGAGGATCAGTCTGATTCCATGATCTACAGGGGTTGGTCTGGAGACTGAGTCCATGGAAGAAGGCCTAGAGCCTGGTTCTGCAAAGAGTGGGCCTAGACACTGGGTTTGTAGGTGCCAACCTGGCATTGAAGCAGACCTAGAGCTTGAGTCCACTGAGGCAGGCCTGTCTCAAAGTATTTTTTGATTTCACTTCTAAATTCTTCTTGACCCACTGGTTGTTTAAAGAGTATATTATTTAATTTCCATATATTTGTGAACATCCAGCCATCTTTCTGTTATTGATTTCTAGTTTCATTTCATCATGGTCAGATAATAACTTTGAATGACTTCAATATTTTAATTATACTGAGACTTGTTTTATTGCCTAACAGAGGATCTATCCTGGAGAACATTCCACATACATTTGAGAATATGTGTATCTTGCTGTTGGGTGGTGTTCTCTGTATATGTTTTACTGACCTAATTTTTATATTGTTATCTGGATATTTTAATTATTAACTAAAGCTCTGTTTAGCTATTCTAAGCATTATTAAAAATGGGGTGTTAATGTTTCCAACTATCATTATAGACTGTATTTGTCCCTTCAAATCTGTCAATTATTTGCTTTAAACTTTTGGGTATCTGTTCTTTGGTACATATATGTTTACAAATGTATTTTCTTGAAGGGTTGAAACTTTTATCAATATGTAATGTCCTTCTTTTTTTCTTGTAGCAGTTTTTGGATTAAAGTATTTTTGTCTGATATTAGTATACCTACCTCAGCTCACTTTTGGTTACTATGTGCATGGCATATATTTAATCCATCCTTTCATTTTCATTTCATTATCCATCCTACCCATTTTCCATTTGCGTCTCTGGGTATAAAATGAGCCTCTTGTAGACAGCATATAGTTGAATCATTCTTTTCATCCATTCTAACAATCTCTGCTTTTAATTAGAGAGTTTAATCCTTTTACATGTAATTATCAGTAAGGAAGGACTTTTGCCATTGCCTTATTTCTTTTCTATATATCATGTGCATTTTTAGTTCCTCGATTCCTTCATTACCTTCTTTTATGATTAATCACTGTTTCTTATTGTACCATTTTGATTTCCTCTACTATTTTTCCATGTATTCTTTTTACTTAGCAATTTTCTTAGGTGTTACAGTTAACATCTTACCTTTAAGTTTTTAATTGATGCCAATTTTGATTCAGTAGTATACAATAACTCTGCTCCTTTATACCTCTATCCCTCCTTTACATTGTTATTGTCATAAATTATATCTTTATACCTTGTATGTACATTAGCATATCTTTATTGTTTTATGCCTTTGTTTTTCTTGTTTTTTTTGTTTGTTTGTTTGTTTTTGCAGTACGCGGGCCTCTCACTGTTGTGGCCTCTCCCGTGGCGGAGCACAGGCTCTGGACGCGCAGGCTCAGCGGCCATGGCTCACGGGCCCAGCCGCTCCGCGGCATGTGGGATCTTCCCGGACCAGGGCACGAACCCATGTCCCCTGCATCGGCAGGCGGACTCTCAACCACTGCACCACCAGGGAAACCCTATGCCTTTGTCTTTTAACTCATTTAGGAAAATACAAAGAGGAATTACAAAAAATATGCAATACTACTGGCTTTCATATTTAATTGTGTGGCTACCTTTAACACTGTTCTTTATCTTGTCATGTGTATTTGCGTTACTTTATAGTGTTTTTTTCATTTTGGCCTGGAGAATTCCCTTTAGCATTTCATTAGGGCAAATATATTAATGACAAACTCTTTAGCTTTTGTTTATCTGGGAATGTCTTACTTTCTGCTTCATTTTTCAATGGTAGTTTTGCCAGATATTGAATTTTGGGTTGAGCAGGTTTTATTTCCTATAGCACTTTTAATATATCATCTCACTGCCTTCTGGCCTTCATGATTTCTAAAGAGAAATCACCATTATTTTACTAAAGATACCTTGTACACGATGAATCACTTCTTTCTTGATGCTTTCAAAATCTTCTCTTTGTGTTTTGCTTTTGAAAATTTGACTAATGTGTTTCAGTGTGATCTCAGAATTTATGCTACTTGGAGCTCATTGAGCCTCTTGTCTGTTTTAATTTATATCTTTTATCAAACTTAGCAATGTAAGAGTCATATATCCCCCACAGAGGACCCAATCCAACTGGATAAGGGAGCTTCAAACTGTGCTTATCCAATCACCAATATAATAGAATATAAACATCAGCACCATAGCACCTATCAACAATCATCTTGAGGGACAAAGTGCAGTCAATAATTGTCCTGATTTTGAAATACTTTTGGAAACTCTAAAATCTTTATGAGTATAGATGCCTCTGGCAACAAACTTGTACTAAACAAACCTCTTAGATTATATGTACAAACTGCTTCACAAAAGCTTTGTTGTCGGATAATTACTTAACTAAATATTCCACTTCTGTCCTCCAAGCAATACCTAACTCATATTTCACCTTGTATGTAAAAGCTCTAGCTACAAAATGCCATAAGAATCTCTTGCTTTTTCTGTGTACTTATATTCCCCATGATGAGTGATACCTAATTGGGAAATCCCTACAAACTGCCTTCATTTATCCTTTAGCTTTACCACCTGTATAATCTCGTTTCCTTAATCAGACTGCAAGCTGGAACTGTTCCCAAGTTCTCTTATATCAAACACAGAATCTAGAAATTAGTAGGCAGTTTACAGCCTTGTTATAGTATAAAATTATCTATTATCTCTACAATTTTCTGTAACTATTATGTAGTTATAGAAAAAATTATACTGCTAAGACACTGATTTGCTTCTACAATCCAGATTACTTTTAGTCATCTACCAAGCCTGAAGCTGAGAATAACAATGACTTTTCTTCTATTACCTTGCTACTGTGTTGCCACAGGGATACATGTTTTAAACAGATTTCTCCTTTTTATTTAACACCTAGTTAATTTCATATCATCTGCAAAAAAATTCTCAGTTCTCCAAAGGGTCTCCTTCCATAAATTCTGATTTTCCAACAATTGGGGATTTATTTTGAAGTGAATTATTAAAGATTTTCACTGAGAGAACATTCTCTGTCTTTTGCTTCAGTGATCTCTGCCTGGAAAGACTTCATATGGGGAAAGTGAAAGTTTAAATGGCAATGTGCTTAAAATCATTGAATATTAAATCTAGGTAACATTTTCACCAATATTGTTTACCTACTGGAAATGGTAAAATTGATAAATCAGCTAGAACAGCATGTTACAGTAGCAAGAACCATATACTCTAGTAGTGTGATAGGACTGGTTTGAGCACAAACTCTAACATCTTTTTAGTTTATTTATGCAAAGAAAGTTGTAGAGTTGTTTACTAACAGTCTTTTAGATAAAAATTTGGAGAAGTTAAAGTACTTAACTACAAAATGTCTGTTGCCTTACTTGTAAAATGAGGATGATAATAATCCCTACCTCACTGAGTTATAGAGAAGATTAAATGAAATGATTTGTGCAATGGCTTCTAGCACACAGTTTGCCACATAGTCGATTCTCAATAAACATTAAAAGGGAAGGGATAATAAAAACTAATCCCCTTACTTCAAAGTTGAAGTAAATGATTCTCAGAGAGATAAACTAACTTGTTTGAAGTTTCAAAGTTAGTAAGGGGGCAGTCTTAGAGCTGGAGGCCAATCAGTCAATAAATATTTAGTAAGTTAAAGTATACTTTCTTACATGAAAAACTTCATCCATAAAATTTATTTCTCAATTTAAATGAACTGCTTATTATTCACATTTGTGACAGGACTGCCATGAATGTCCATTTACATTTTTACCTGTTTATCACTAGGGTAAAATTAAAACAACAACAACAAAAGTTACTGCAAGTTTTTGTCCCATTGCTTTCCTGTGCAAGGCTGCCTAATATTTTAACCTAAGTTTTAAAAAGATATTCCACTCATAATTCATCCTTTCAAGCATATTAAAAGAATTTAAGATTTTTCAAAATATATTCTTTTTTAATGAAAATAAATGACTTTTCTTACCATTTCCCCACATGTACATTCTAGCTACATGAACATGTGACTGCATGGAAGGGATACATTGTTTCATTATTTTTTTTCATTTTTCCTTTCTTTCTTTTGATCTATTTATTTTTTAAAATTTTATTTATTATTTATTTATGGCTGAGTTGGGTCTTTGTTGCTGGGCACGGGCTTTCTCTAGTTATGGTGAGCAGGGCCTACTCTTGATCATGGTGGCTTCTCTTGTTGTGGAGCATGGGCTCTAGGCATGCGGGCTTCAATAGCTGTGGCTCATAGGCTCTAGAGTGCAGGCTCAGTAGTTGTGGTGCACAGGCTTAGTTGCTCCGTGGCATGTGGGATCTTCCCGGACCAGGGCTCAAACCTGTGTCCCCTGCATTGGCAGGCAGATTCCTAACCACTGCACCACCAGGGAAGCCCTCTTTTGATTTATTTTTATTGCTTTATTGTTCTGATCGTTTCTTTATTCTTTGCTCTTAAAAAACTGTTTTTTCCACAATTATAAAATGAGTTAAGACAACAAGAAAAGGAAGTCTTCTATGCTCACTATTCAGTACGGCAATAAATGTACAAGAAAAATCAATAAGACATCTGGTTTCAATTTTGACATATAAGGAGCTTGGAAGTAGCCCAGTTCCTCCTAACAAGTAAAAAGCTGAACAAATTTAAAACTCAACAACTACTCTTAGATCCATAAATGAAGTAAGGTCACAGGACAAACCATGGCACCCAAAATTGGAGAGACAACAGGCAAACCCAGAGAATCAAACTCACCAGTGCAAAACCCACAAGCAGAAATCCCTGTGGGAACCAGTGCTGGGGTAGGAAAACATGAACCATAATTGAAAAATGCTGGAGGCCCAGTGTAGGCAAGTCTGAGAAATAAAAGCTCCAAGAAAATCCAGTCATTGGAGGAGGAGCACACTTTTATGAGTTCTACCTCCAGGAGCTTAACCAGGTTCTCACAGCAAATATCAGTGAAAAATCCCCTCAGGCTTCTGTGAGGGAGAGGGGAAAAGGATCCATTTTAAAACACAACACAGCATTCTGGTTTCCTAAACAAGTTCTGTCCTCTAATCAGAACTTAACTTACTGGGGTTTTAACCTAACTTAATTGACCTAGGGGAAGGGAAATACCCAACTTGAGCCACCTCTAGCCTTCTACATGGGGGAAGGGAAATACTCAGCTCCTGCATTTTCCAGCTATCCTGTCTCAACTAAGAGAAAGGGAGAAAACTGAGAAGCATGTTTGATATTTACAGTGCAGAGGAATAGGCTCACTAAAAGACTGAGACCTAATCATAGGACTATAGAACTTCCACTCCCCGCACACCTTACCACCACAATAGTAAAAGCTATTTACAGCAGTTCCTTTTAATCTAGTACATGTCCAGATATCAAGAAAAAAATTACAAGCCACACTAAAAGGCAAAAAACACACTTTTAAAGGACAGAGCAAGCATTGGGACTAAAATCAGATATAGCAGGGCTATGATTAATATGCTGAGGGCTCTAATGAATAAAATGCACAACATGCAAGAATAAATGGGCAAAGTAATTAGAGTGATGGCAATTCTAAGAACCAAAAAAGAAATTGTAGAGACAAAAACCCACTATAACAGAAATGAAGAATGCCTTTGATGGGCTTATTAGTAGACTGGACATAGCTGCTGAGGAAATAATCTCTGAGCTTGAGAATATCTCAATAGAAAACTCCAAAACTGAAAAGCTAGGAGGAAAAATACTGAAAGAAACAAAACAGATATCTAATAATTTTGGGTCGACTAAAAAAGGTGTAACACACATGTAATGGGAATACCAGAAAGAGAAGAAAGATAAAAAGAAACTGAAGAAATATTTGAAACAATGACTGAGAATTTCCTGAATTTAATGTCAGACACCAAACCATAGATCCAGGAAACTCAAAAAACATCAAGCAGGAAAAAATGTTTATAAAACTGCATCAAGGCATGTTCAAACTTCAGAAAATCAAAGGCAAAGAAAAAATCCTGAAAGAAGCCACAGGAAAAAAAACCTATAAAGGATCATAGATAAGAATTATATCTGACTTTTACTCAGAAACCATGCAAGTAAGAAGAGATTGGAGTAAAACATTGAAAGTGTTGAGAGAAAAAAAACAACACTGACCTAGAATTCTGTACCACATGAAATTATCCTTCAAAAGTCAAATAGAAATCAAGACATTCTCAAGCAAAAATTGAGGGAATTTGCTGCTAGTACATCTGCCTTGCAAGAAATGCTCAAAAAACTTTTTTAGAGAAAACAAAATGATATAGGTCTGAAACTTGGGCATACATTAAGAAAGGAAGAGCATCAGAGAAGGAAATAAGTGAAGGTAAAATTAAAACTTTTTGTTTTTTCATTCATAATTGATCTGACAGATGACAGTTTGTTCAAAATAATAACAACAATGTATTTAATTATGTATGCTTAAGGTATATGCTTATACACTATATATGAAGTGAAATAAATGACAGCAATGATACAAAGGATGGAAGGGAAGAATTAGGATTATTTTGTTATTCTAAGGCACTCACACTACTTCACTCTGAACATCAAGAGTCTAAATATATCCATAGGAGATAGATCATTAGAGAAGATCAAAAAAAAAAAAAAAAAAAGACTCAACTATATGTTGTCTACAAGAAACCCACTTTAAATATAAAAACGCATACAGATTAATAGTAAATGAATGGAGGAAGATGTACTATGCTAACACTAATTGAAAGAAAGTGGGAGTAGCTATGTTAATTTCAGACAGAGGAAGCAAAGTTATTAGGAATAAAGAGGGACACTGAATCATGATAAAGGAGTCAGTTCTCCAAGAAGACATAACAATCCTTTAATGTGTATGTGCATAATAGCAGAGCATCAAAATACTTGAAGCAAAAATTTATAGAACTGTAAGAAATAAATTAATCCTCTATTATAGTTGGAAACTGCACATCCCTCCATCAGAAATGGAAAGATGCAGTAGGCAGAATATTTGTAAGGACATAGTTGAATTAAAAAACACCATCAACTGGATATAATTGGCATCTACAGACTACTTTACCTAACAACAGAAAAATACATATTTTTCTCAAACTCATAGGAACATTCACCATGATAAACCACATAATGGGCCATTAAACATACCTTAGCACATTTAAAAGAACAGAAGTCATACAAAGTCTTCTCTCAGACCAATGATTAAGGAAATTAATAATAGAAAGGTAGTTGGGAAATTCTAAAATACTTGGAGCTTAAACAAAACACTTCTAAATAACCCGTGAGTCAAAGAAGACATTTTAAGAGAATTTAAAAAATAGTTTGAACTAAGTGAAAACAGAAACAGAACTTATCCAAATTTGTGAGATACAGTGAAAGTAGTGCTTAGAGGGAGATATATAGCACTGAATGCATATATTAGAAAAGAAGAAAAATTTAAAATGAATTATCCAAGTTTCCACCTTAGAAAACTAGAAAAAGAAGAGCAAAAAATCAAACAGAAAATAATTATAAAAATGAGAGCAGAAATCAATGAAATTGAAAATAGGAAATCAATAGAGAAAAACCAATGAAATAAAAAATGAGTTCTTCAGAAAGATCAATGAAATAAAAAAGCCTCTAGCAAAGCTAACTAAGAAAAAAAGAGATAGGACACAAATTAGTAATATCAGAAATGAAAGAGGGGATATCACTATACATCCCATGACATTTAAAGGATAATAAAGGAATATTATGAACAAGTCTGTGTCCACAGATTTGGTAAGCTAGGTGAAAGGGATTGATTTCCTCAAAGATACAATCTGCCAAAACTCACACAAAAAGAAATACACAATCTGAAGAGACCTCTTAAATAAATTGAATCAATAATTAATTACTTTCCAAAACAGAAAGGACCAGGCCCAGATGGGTTCACTAGCGAATTCTACCAAACATTCAGGGAAGAAATTATACCAATTCTATACATTCTTTTCCAGAAGATGGAAGCAGAGAGAGTACTTCCTAACTCATTCTATGATGCCAAGATTAGCCCCGTACCAAAACCAGAAAAAGACATTATAAGAAAAGAAAACTACAGGCCAGAATCTCTCAAGAATGTAGGTGGAAAAGTCATTAAAAAATTAGCACATCAAATCCAACAATGTATAAAAAAATTATACATAAAGACTAAGTGGGATTTATCCCAGGAAGGCAAGTTGGTTCAACATTTGAAAAACAATTACCGTAAATCCATCACATTAACAGTCTAAAGAAAAATTACATGCTCATATAAATGGATGCAGAAAAACATTTGACAAAATCCAATATCCACTCAAGATAAAAATTCTCAGTAAACTATGAATAGAGGGGAACTTCCTCAAATTGATAAAAATATCTACAAAAATCCATAGCTGACGACATACTTAATGGTGTGAAACTTGAATCTTTCTCACTAAGATCGGTAACAAGGCAAAGATGTCCTCTCTTAGCACTTGTTTTCAACCTCATACTGGAAGCTTAGCTAATACAATAAGTAAAGGAAATTAAAAGTATACAGATTTGATAGGAAAAAATAAAACTGTCCTTGTTTACAGATGATGGGACTATGTAGAAAGGCAAAAAACCCTCCTGGAACTAATAAACAATATAGCAAAGTTGCAGGATACAAAAGTCAATTGTTTCCCTAAATACCAGCAATGATGGAATTTGAAATTAAAACACAATACCATTTACGTTAGCCTCTCGCCCCAAAAATGAAATACTTAAGTATAAAACTAATGAAAGATATATAACATCTATATGAGGAAAACTATAAAACTCGGATGAAATAAACCAAAGGATAAATAAACGCAGAGATATTCCATGTTGAGGGACAGGAAGGCTCAGTAGTGTCAAGACGTCAGTTTTTCCCAACTTGATCTATTGATTCAATACAATCCCAGTAACCATACTGGCAAGTTATTCTGTTGATATTGACAAACTGATTCTACAGTTGACATAGAGAGGCAAAAGACTCAGAACACTCACCACAATATTGAAAGAGAACAGAGTTGGAAGAATGACACTACCTGACTTCAAAACTTATTATAAAGCTACAGTAATCAAGAGTGTTGTGTTGATGAAAGAATAGAGAAGTAGATTAATGGAAGTGAATAGAGAACTCAGAAATAGACCAACATACATATAGTCAACTAATATTTGACAAAGGAACAAAGATATTACAATGGAAAAAGTATTTTTCCTCCCAGTTTTATTGAGAAAAAAGTCTTTTCAACAAATGGTGCTGGAAAAACTGAGCATCCAAATGCAAAAAAGAATCTAGACACAGACCTTACTACCTTTGAAAATATTAACTCAATGGATCACAGATATATAAGTATAATGCAAAACTATAAAACTCCTGGAAAAATAAAACATAGGAGAAACTTTAGATGACCTGAAGGTTGATGGTGACTTTCTGATATAATACCAAAGATATGATCTTTGAAAGAAATATCTGACAAGCTCGACTTAATTAAAAGTACATGTCTTCTAGGTTGCTTCCATAACTTGGCTATTATAAACAGTGCTGCAGTGAACATTGGGGTGCCTGTATACTTTCAAACCAAGTTTTTCTCCAGATATATGCCCAGGAGTGGGATTGCTGGATCAAATGGTAGCTCTATTTTTTGTCTTTTAAGGAACCTCCATATGTCCACTGACAGATAAATGGATAAAGAAGATGTGGTACCTATATACAATGGAATATTACTCAGCCATTCAAAAAGAATGAAATAATACCATTTGCAGCAACATGGATGGACCTTGAGAGTTTCATACTAAGCAAAGTAAGTCAAACAGAAAAAGACAAATATCATATGATATCACTTATAATCAGAATCTAAAATAATTGATACAAATGAACTTATTTACAAAACAGAAAGAATCGCAGACATAGAGAACGAACTTATGGTTATTCAGGGGGAAGCTTGGAGGGGAGGGATAGATTGGGAGTTTAGGATTGATGTGTACACACTGCTATATTTTAAATAGATAACCAGGGAACCTTCAAGATGGTGGAGGAATAACACATGGAGATCACCTTCCTCCCCACAAATACATCAAAAATACATCTACATGTGGAACAACTCCTACAGAACACCTACTGAACGCTGGAAGAAGACCTCAGACATCCCAAAAGTCAAGAAACTCCCTATGTACCTGGGTAGAGCAAAAGAAAAAAGGAAAAACAGAGACAAAAGAATAAGGATAGGACCTGCATCTCTGGGAGGGAGCTGTGAAGAGGAAACATGTCCAAACACGAGGAAGCCCCTTCACTGGTGGAGACAGGGGGTGGATGTGGGGGAAGCTTTAGAGTCATAGAGGAGAGTGCAGCAACAGGGGTGCAGAGGGCAAAGCAGAGATATTCCCACAGAGAGAATCAGCGCTGACCAGCACTCACCAGCCTGAGAGACTTATCTGCTTGCCCGCTGGGGTGGGTGGGGGCTGGAAGCTGAGGCTCGGGCTTCAGAGGTCAGACCCCAGGGAGAGGACTGGGGTTGGCTGCGTGAACACAGCCTGAAGGGGGCTAGTGCGACACAGCTAGCCGGGAGGGAGTCTGGGAAAAAGTCTGGAGCTGCCGAAGAGGTAAGAGACCATTGTTTCATGGTGCCCGAGAAGAGGGGATTTAGAGCACCGCCTAAATGAGCGTCAGAGACGGGTGTGAGCCATGGCTATCAGCATGGACACCAGAGACGGGCATGAAACGCTAAGGCTGCTCCTACAGCCACCAAGAAGCCTGTGTACAAGCACAGGTCACTATCTACACCTCCCCTCCTGGGAGCCTGTGCAGCCCACCACTGCCAAGGTCCCATCATCCAGGGACAACTTCCCCGGGAGAACACATGGCATGCTTCAAGCTGCTGCAAAGTCATGATAGCCTCTGCCGCTGCAGGCTTGCCCCACATTCCATACCCCTCCCTCACCCCCAGCCTGAGTGAGCCAGAGCCCCCTAATCAGCCACTCCTTTAACCCCCTCCTGTCTGGATGAAGAACAGATGCTAGAGGGTGACCTACATGCAGAGGTGGGGCCAAATCCAAAGCTGAACACCAGGAGCTGTGAAAACAAAGAAGAGAAAGGGAAGTTTCTCTCTGTAGCCTCAGGAGCAACGGATTAAATCTCCACAATTAACTTGATGTACCCTGCGTCTGTGGAATACCTGAATAGACAAAGAATCATCCCAAAATTGAGGCAGTGGACTTTGTGAGCAACTGTAGACTTGGGGTTTGCTTTCTGCATCTAATTTTTGGTCTTATGTTTATCTTAGCTTAGCATTTAGAGTTTACTATCATTGGGAGATTTGTTTCTTGACTTGGTTGCTCTCCTCCTTTTTTTTTGTTTATATATAGATATATATAATTTCTTCCTTTTTCTTTTTTTGTGAGTGTGTATGGGTATGCTTCTTTGTGTGATTCTGTCTCTATAGCTATGCTTTCACCATTTGTCCTACAGTTCTCTCTGTCAATTTTTTCTTTTTTTTTTTAGTATAATTTTTAGTGCTTGTTATCATTGGTGGATTTATTTTCTGGTTTGGTTGCTCTCTAATTTCTTCCATTTTTATTACTTTTTAATTTTTTTAATTTTAAGAATATTTTTAAATTATTTATTTTAATAACTTTATTTTATAATATTTTATTTATTTATTCTCCCTTTTCTGCTGAGCCATGTGGCTGACAGCTTCTTGGTGCTCCAGAGGGGTGTCCGGCCTGAGCCTCTTAGGTGGGAGATATTGGTCTACCAGAGAACTCCAAGCCCAAAGTAATATCAAATGGCAAAAGCTCTCCTGGAGAACTCCAGCTCAACACTAAGACCCAGCTCTACTCAACGATCAGGAAGCTACAGTGCTGGGCACCCTATGCCAAACAATTAGCAAGACAGGAACACAACCCAACCCATTAGAAGAGAGGCTGCCTAAAATCATAAGAAGTTCACAGACAACCCAAAACACACCACCGGACGCGGTCCTGCCCACCAGAAAGACAAGATCTAGCCTCATCCACCAGAACACAGGCACCAGTCCCCTCCATCAGGAAGCCTACACAACCCACTGAACCAACTTTACCCACTGGGGGTAAAAACAATGGGAATTATGAACCAGCAGCCTGTGAAAAGGAGACCCCAAACACACTAAGTTAAGCAAAATGAGAAGACAGAGAAACACACAGCAGGTGAAGGAGCAAGGTAAAAACCTACCAGACCAAATAAATGAAGAGGAAATAGGCAGTCTACTTGAAGAAGAATTCAGAGTAATGACAGTAAAGATGATCCAAAATCTTGGAAATACAATGGAGAAAATATAAGAAACGTTTAACAAGGACCTGGAAGAATTAAAGAGCAAACAAACGATGAGGAACACAATAAACGAAATTAAAAATTCTCTAGGAGGAATCAATAGCAGAATAACTGAGGCAGAAGAATGGATAAGTGGCCTGGAAGATAAAATAATAGAAATAACAACTGCAGAGCAGAATAAAGGAAAAAAAGGAACAGAATTGAGGACAGTATCAGAGAAATCTGAGACAAAAATAAACACACCAACATTCGAATTATAGGAGTCCCAGAAGAAGAAGAGAAAAAAAAGGGACTGAGAAAATATGTGAAGACATTATAGTTAAAAATTTAAATAACACGGGAAAGGAAATAGTCATTCAAGTCCAGGAAGTGCAGAGAGTCCTATCTAGGATAAATCCAAGAAGAAACATACCAAGACACATATTAATCAAACAATCAAAAATTAATATCAAAGGAAAAATATTAAAAGCAGCAAGGGAAAAGCAACAAATAATGTACAAGGGAATCCCCATAAGGTTAACAGCTGATCTTTCAGGAGAAACTCTGCAAGCCAGAAGGGAGTGGCAGGACATATTTAAAGTGATGAAAGGGAAAAACTTACAACCAAGATTACTCTACCCAGCAAGGATCTCATTCAGATTCGATGGAGAAATTAAAACGTTTAGAGACAAGCAAACGCTACGAGAATTCAGCACCACCAAACCAGCTCTACAACAAATGCTAAAGGAACTTCTCTAAGTGGGAAACACGAGAAGGAAAAGACCTACAGAAACAAACCCAAACCAATTAAGAAAATGGTAATAGCAACATACATAATGATAATTACCTTAAATGTAAATGGATTAAATGCTCCCACCAAAAGACACAGACTCCCAGAATGGATACAAAAACAAGACCCATATATATGCTGTCTACAGGAGACCCACTTCAGACCTAGGGACACATACAGACAGAAAGCAAGGAGATGGAAAAGATATTCCATGCAAATGAAAATCAAAGGAACGCTAGAGTAGCAATTATCATACCAGACGAAACAGACTTTAAAATAAAGACAATTACAACACACACAAAAAGGACACTACATAATGATCAAGGGATCAAACCAAGAAGAAGATATAAGAATTATAGATATTTATGCACCCAACATAGGAGCAGCACATTACATAAGGCAAATGCTAAGAGCCATAAAAGGGGAAATTGATAGTAACACAATAATAGTAGGGGACTTTAACACCCCACTTTAACCAATGGAGAGGTCACCCAAAATGAAAATAAATAAAGAAACACAGCTTTAACTGACACATTAAACAAGATGGACTTAATTGACATTTATAGGACATTCCAACCAAAAACAACAGAATACACTTTCTTCTCAAGTGCTAATGGAACATTCTCAAGGATAGATAATATCTTGGGTCACATATCAAGCCTTGGTAAATTGAAGAAAACTGAAATCGTATCAAGTATCTTTTCCGACCACAACACTATGAGACTAGATATCAATTACAGGAAAAAGTCTGTAAAAAAATACAAACACATGCAGGCTAAACAATACACTACTAAATAACCAAGAGATCACTGAAGAAATCAAAGAGGAAATCAAAAAATACCTAGAAACAAATGACAGTGAAAACACAACGACCAAAACCTATGGGATGCAGCAAAAGCAGTTCTAAGAGGGAATTTCATAGCAATACAATCCTACCTCAAGAAACAGGAAAAATCTCGAATAAACAACCTAACCTTGCACCTCAAGCAATTAGAGAAAGAAGAACAAAAAAACCCCAAAGTTAGCAGAAGGAAAGAAATCATAAAGATCAGATCAGAAATAAATGAAAAAGAAACGAAATGACAGCAAAGATCAATAAAACTACAAGCTGGTTCTTTGAGAAGATAAGCAAAATTGATAAACCATTACCAGACTCATCAAGAAAAAAAGGGAGAAGACTCACATCAAGAGAATTAGAAATGAAAAAGGAGAAGTAACAACTGACACTGCAGAAATACAAAGGATCATGAGAGATTACTACAAGCAGCTATATCCCAATAAAATGGACGACCTGGAAGAAATGGTTAATTCTTAGAAAAGCAAAACCTTCTGAGACTGAACCAGGAAGAAATAGAAAATGTGAACAGACCAATCACAAGCACTGAAATTGAAACAGTGATTAAAAATCTTCCAACAAACAGAAGCCCAGGACCAGATGGCTTCACAGGCGAATTCTATCAAACGTTTAGAAAAGAGCTAACACCTATCCTTCTGATAATCTTCCAAAATACAGCAGAGGGAGTAACACTCCCAAACTCATTCTATGAGGCCACCGTCACCATGATACCAAAACCAGACAAAGATGTCACAAAAAAATGAAACTACAGGCCAATATAACTGATGAACATAGATGCAAAAGTCCTCAACAAGACATTAGCAAACAGAATCCAACAGCACATTAAAAGGATCATACACATGATCAAGTGGGGTTTATCCCAGGAATGCAAGGATTCTTCAATATATGCAAATCAATCAATGTGATACACCATATTAACAAAATGAAGGAGAAAAACCATATGATCATCTCAGTACATGCAGAAAAAGCTTTTGACAAAATTCAACACCAATGTATGATAAAAACCCTGCAGAAAGTAGGCATAGAGGGAACTTACCTCAACATAATAAAGGCCATGTATGACAAACCGACAGCCAACATCGTTTTCTGAAACCTTTTCCACTAAGATCAGGAACGAGAAAAGGATGTCCACTCTCACCAGTATTATTCAACATAGTTTTGGAAGTTTTAGCCAGAGCACTCAGAGAAGAAGAAATAAAAGAAATCCAAATTGGAAAAGAGGAAGTAAAACTGTCACTGTTTGCAGATGACATGATACTATACATAGAGAATCCTAAAGATGTTACTAGAGCTAATCAATGAATTTGATAGAGTGGCAGGATACAAAATTAATGCACAGAAATCTGTTGCATTTCTGCACACTAACAATGAAAAGTCTGAAAGAGAAATTAAGGAAACACTCCCATTTACCATTGCAACAAAAATGGATAAAATACATAGGAATAAACCTACCTAAGGAGACGAAAGACCTGTAAGCAGAAAACTATAAGACACTGATGAAAGCAACTAAAGATGATACAAACAGATGGAGCGATATACCACGTTCTTGGATTGGAAGAATCAACATTGTGAAAATGACTATACTGCCCAAAGCAATCTACAGATTCAAAGCAATCCCTATCAAACTACCAATGGCATTTTTCACAGAACTAGAACCAAAAATTTTGCAATTTGTATAGAAACACAGAAGACCCCAAGTAGCCAAAGCAATCTTGAGAAAGAAAAATGGAGTTGGAGGAATCAGGCTCTCTGACTCAAAACTATACTCCAAAGCTACAGTAATCAAGACAGTATGGTACTGGCACAAAAACAGAAATATAGATCAATGGAACAGGACTGAAAGCACAGAGATAAACCCACACACATATGACCACCTTATTTTTGATAAAGGAGGCAAGAATATACAATGGAGATAAGACATCCTCTTGAATAAGTGGTGCTGGGAAAACTGGACAGCTACATGTAAAAGAATGAAATTAGAACACTCACTAACACCACAGACAAAAATAAACTCAAAATGGATTAAAGACCTAAGTATAAGGCCAGACTCTATAAATCTCTTAGAGGAAAACATAGGCAGAACACTCTATGACATAAATTACAGCAATATCCTTTTTGACCCACCTCCTAGAGAAATGGAAATAAAAACAAAAATAAACAAATGGCACCTAATGAAACTTAAAAGCTTTTTCACAGCAAAGGAAACCATAAACAAGATGAAAAGACAACCCTCAGAATGGGAGAAAGTATTTGCAAAGGAAGCAACTGACAAGGATTCATCTCCAAAATATACAGGCAGCCCAGGCAGCTCAATATCAAAAAAAAAAAAAAAAAGAACCAACCCAATCCAAAATTGGGGAGAAACCTCAAATAGACAATTCTCCAAAGAAGATATACAGATTGACAACAAACACAGGAAAGGATGCTCAACATCATTAATCATTAGAGAAATGCAAATCAAAACTACAATAGGTATCACCTCACACTGGTCAGAATGGCCATCATTGAAACATCTACAAACAATAAATGCTGGAGAGGGTGTGGAGAAAAGGGAACCCTCTTGCACTCTTGGTGGGAATGTAAATTGATATAGCCACTATGGAGAACAGTATGTAGGTTCCTTAAAAAACTAAAAATAGAAGTACCAAACAACCCAGAAATCCCACTACTGGACATATACCCTGAGTAAACCATAATTCAAAATGAGTCATGTACCACAATGTTCATTGCAGCAGTATTTACAATAGCCAGGACATAGAAGCAACCTAAGTGTCCACTGACAGATGAATGAATAAAGAAGATGTGGCACATATATACAATGGAATATTACTCAATCATAGAAAGAAATGAACTTGAGTTATTTGTAGTGAGGTGGATGGACCTAAAGACTGTCATACAGAGTGAAGTAAGTCAAAAGTATAAAAACTAATACTGTATGCTAACACATATATATGGAATATAAAGAAAAAGAAAGGTTCTGAAGAACCTAGGGGCAGGACAGTAATAAAGACACAGACAGAGAATGGACTTGAGGACATGGGGAGGGGGAAGGGTAAGCTGGGACGAATTGAGAGAGTGCCATGAATATATATACACTACCAAATGTAAAACACATAGCTAGTGGGAAGCAGATGCATAGCACAGGGAGATCAGCTTGGTGCTTTGTGTCCACCTAGAGGGGTGGGATAGGGATGGTGGGAGTGAGATGCAAGAGGGAGCAGATATGGGGATATGTGTATATGTATAGCTGATTCACTTTGTTATACAGCAGACACTAGCACATCACTGTAAAACAATTATACTCCAATAAAGACGTTAAAAAAAAAGAGATGACAAGATAAGCTCTCTGATAAAAAAAATTTTTTTAAATAAAATTGATAACCAACAAGAACCTACTCTATAGCCCACAGAACTCTGCTTAATATTCTGTAATAACCTAAATGGGAAAATAATTTGTAAAAGAATAGATATATGTATGTGTATAACTGAATAACTTTGTTGTAAACCTAAAACTAACAAAACACTGTTAATCAACTATACGCCAATATAAAATAAAATGCTTTTTAAAAAGTAAATGTCTTATTCATAGTAGTAACACAAAATATGAAGTACATACACCAAGAAGAATTATGGAAGAATATTTGGAAGAAAACTATCCCAAAGACACAAAAGAAGATTTGAACAATTTAGATATATAATGTATACTTTTGGCATTCACATGTTTGTTGTTGCCAAAAATTTCATTTTTTGTTTGATTCCCAAGCAGTCTTGAATAGCCACTGTATATAATTGGTTGGGGAATAAAATTTATTTTATCTATTGGGTTAAACTACCAGAAGCCAGTATTTTTATCCCAATATAGCTATGATATTGTCTGTTCATAATTACATGTACATTTTATGGAAAATTTATAATAGTGCTTTTAAAAGTATTTTCTTAAATATCATGGAACCATTATGCTGTTTATTTGCAAAATTACGTTCTATTTACACTACTGAATCCTGCTTTTTTCTTAAAAGTTTATTTTGAGCATGATCAAAAATCATTAAATACTCTTTGAAAATACTCACTATGTTAAATAGCCTTTGAAAATATTTACCACGTTAAATAGCTGCAGCCTATGAAGGTACCACAATGCACTTAACCATTTTTCTCTCTCATCTAGCATTTTTTCCTCAACCAGGCTATCACTCCTTCCAAGGCACGTCTGTTGTCAAGACCACTAGTGACCTCCAATGTTGCCATATACAATAGTCTCTGCTCTGCTTCAACTTTCTCAACCTATAAGTACCATTCAACAAAGGTGGCCACTCACTTCCTAACTTCAACCTCCAAAATATATCTGGAATCTGTTCACTTCCATTAGTCTGCATTAGTGCCCTGGTCTAAGGCATTAATTTTCACCTAGACCACTGTAATAAGCTTTCAAAATAATTATTCTGCTTCTTATTTTGTTCACTATAATCCATTCTCCAAGAAGCAGCAGAAGTGAGCTTTTGAAATGTAATCAGTTTATGTCATATTCTTTTCAAGATCCTTCAATAGCTTTTCAACACATTTAGAATAAAGTTCAAATTCCTTAGAGGTTCTACAAGGTCCTATGTAAGTCTTCCTCTTTTTAGTTGATTGCATAGAACTAGGTGTCTTTCTATTGTTGAAATATGCTAAGTCTTTTTCTGTCTTGGAGTTTTACTTCAGTCTAGAAAACTCTTCCCTCAGATCTCAATTTAAATGCCATCACCTAACTATCTAAAGTAGTCCCCAGTTTCTCTCCATCAACTCATCATATTTTTCTTCATTATAGTACTTCTCAGTACTTGGTTTGCTTTTTTCTATTTTTTTCTTTCTTTTTTTTAAAAATTTATTGCCTGTCTCCCTCCAATAAAATGTAAAGTCTTTGAGAGAAATGATTTTGTGTGTCTCATTACTACTATATTCCCAGGGTCTCAGACAGTGTCTGGCATGTTGTGGCTGATGAACAAATAATTGTGACTAAATTTATGAATGAATAAATGAATGATATTTTGAATTATTTTCAATTATTATGATTGTGCTGCCATTAATATTTAAATATAAACATTTTCCTATTTTTAAAAGGTAGGCAAGATTCCTAGAAAAAAAAAGTTTCAATGGGTACATGTATGAGGGCTCAGAATGTGTTCAAAACTTATTTTCAGAAAGACTGCAATAACTTTTACTTTTATAAGCAGCATATGAAAGTGCTCATTCCCACTAGTATTATTACCATTTATTAATCCATTATAATTTCAGAGGCAAAATGTTGTATTATTGATGCTTTAATTTGCAATTATGATTACTGAAAAGATTGAACAAATACATTTATACTTTATATACTTTTAATATAGTTCAGTGAATTAGCTGTTTATATCCTTCGCCCATTTAATTTTACTTAGGTATATCTTATAATAGTTATATCCAGAATCCAGAATCAAGCATCTATAATCATACTGCATGAGTTTCAAATTCTATCACTACAGTTTAGCCATGAGTCCTTGGGAAAGCTATCTGACCTCGCTGTGCCTTAGTTTACCCATATATAAAATGGCGATAATAGGAGCTACCTCACAGGACTGTCATGAGAATTAAATGTGTCACTAGAGGTAAAAAAAAAAAAATACAAAGAAAGAAAGAAACTAAGAATAGTACAAAAAATACTGGCCTTTGACCTCTATCTTTCTTATACTGTACACAAAAATCAACGAGAAATGGATTAAAGACTTAAGCATAAAACCTGAAACTAAAATTCCTAGAAAAAAACATAGGGGAAAAGCTCTTTGGCATTGCTCTTGGCAATGATTTTTTGGATTTGACACTGAAAACAAAGTCAACAAAAGGAAAAATAAGCAAGTGTTTTGGCACAACAAAGTACACTATCAACAAAATGAAATTAGAGAAAGTATTTGCAAACTGTATATCTGATAAGGGCCTACTGTTCAAAAAATGTAAGGAACACTTAAAATTCAATGGCAAAACCACAAATAACCCAATTTAAAAATGGGCAAAGGGGAGGAGGGGAAGATGGCGGAAGAGTAAGACTCAGAGACCACCTTCCTCCCCAGATACACCAGAAATACATCTACACGTGGAACAACTCCTACAGAACACCTACTGAACGCTGGCAGAAGACCTCAGACCTCCGAAAAGGCAAGAAACTCTCCACGTACCTGGGTAGGGCAAAAGAAAAAAAAAACAGAGACAGAAGAATAGGGACGGTACCTGCACCAGTGGGAGGGAGCTGTGAAAGAGGAAAGGTTTCCACACACTAGGAAGCCCCTTCGCGGGCGGAGACTGCGGGTGGCGGAGGGGGAAGCTTCGGAGCCACGGAGGAGAGCGCAGCAACAGGGGCGCGGAGGGCAAAGCGGGGAGGTTCCCGCACAGAGGATCAGGGCCGACCGGCGCTCACCAGCCCGAGAGGCTTGTCTGCTCACCCACCGGGGCGGGCTGGGCTGCGAGCTGAGGCTCGGGGCTTTGGTCGGAGCGCAGGGAGAGGACTGGGGTTGGCGGTGTGAAAACAGCCTCAAGTGGTTAGTGCACCACGGCTAGCCAGGAGAGAGTACGGGAAAAGGTCTGGAGCTTACAAAGAGGCAAGAGACTTTTTCTTCCCTCTTTGTTTCCCGGTGCATGAGGAGAAGGGATTAAGAGCGCTGCCTAAAGGAGCTCCACAGACGGGCGCAAGCCGAGGCTAAAAGCACGGACCCCAGAGACGGGCGGGAGACGCTAAGGCTGCTGCTGACGCCACCAAGGGGCCTGTGTGTGAGCACAGGTCACTGCCAGGTTCCCGGGATCCAGGGACAACTTCTCAGGGAGAACACACGGCGGGCCTCAGGCTGCTGCAACGTCACTCCGACTTCTGCCGCCGCAGGCCCGCCCCGCACTCCGTGCCCCTCCCTGCCCCCGGCCTGAGTGCGCCAGAGCCCCCGAGTCAGCGGCTCCTTTAACCCCGTCCTGTCTGAGCAAAAAACAGACGCCCTCCAGCGACCTACACGCAGAGGCAGGGCCAAATCGAAAGCTGAGCCCCTGTGAGCTGTGAGAACAAAGAAGAAAAAGGGAAATCTCTCCCAGCAGCCTCAGAAACAGCGGATTAAAGCTCCACAATCAACTTGATGTACCTGCATCTGTGGAATACATGAATAGACAGAGAATCATCCCAAATTGAGGAGGTGGACTTCGAGAGCAAGATCTACGATTTTTTCCCCCTTTTCCTCTTTTTGTGAATGTGTATGTGTATGCTTCTGGGTGAGATCTTGTCTGTACAGCTTTGCTTCCACCATTTGTCCTAGCGTTCTATCCGTCCATTGTTTTTTGTTTTTTTAATTTTTTTCTTAATAATTAATTTTAATTTAAATAACTCGATTATACTTTACCTTCGTTCTTTCTTTCTTTCTTTCCTTCCTTCCCTCCTTTAGACAACGAATCATCCCAAATTGAGGAGGTGGACTTTGAGAGCAAGTTTTATGATTTTTTTCTCCTTTACCTCTTTTCGTGAGGGTGTATGTGTATGCTTCTGTGTAAGATTTTGTCTGTATAGCTTTGCTTCCACCATTTGTCCTAAGGTTCTATCCATCCCTCTTTTTCTTCTAAATAATTATTTTTTAATTCAATAACTTTATTATACTTTATTTG
>NW_006773476.1:1352609-1367060 GCF_000442215.2 Lipotes vexillifer | reverse complement strand
TCTGTATTTTTTCTTTCTTTTTTCCTTCCTTCCCTCCTTCCTTCCTTCCTTCCTCCCTCCCTCCCTCCTTTCCTTCCTTCTTGCCTTATTTCCTTTTCTTTCTCTTTCTTCCTTCCTTCGTTCCTTCGTTCCTTCCTTCCTTCCTTCCCTCCTTTCTTTCTTTCTTTCTTTGTTCCTACTTCTACTAATTCTCTCTACTTTCTCTCCCGTTTATTCTGAGCCGTGTGGATGAAAGGCTCTTGCTGCTCCACCCAGGAGTCAGGACTCTGCCTCTGAGTTGGGAAAGCCAACCTCAGGACACTGGTCAACAAGAGACCTCCCAGGTCCACATAATATCAAATGGCGAAAATCTCCCACAGACCTCCATCTAAACAACAGCACCCAGCTTCACTCAACGACCAGCAAGCTACAGAGCTGGACACCCTACGCCAAACAACTAGCAAAACAGGAACACAACCCCACCCACTAGCAGAGAGGCTGCCTAAAATCATAATAAGTCCACAGACACCCCAAAACACACCACCAGACGTGGACCTGCCCACTAGAGAGACAAGATCTAGCCTCATACAATGCAACACAGGCACTAGTCCCCTCCACCAGGAAGCCTACACAACCCACTGAAGCAACCTTAGCCACTGGAGACAGACATCAAAAACAACGGGAACTACGAACCTGCAGCCTGCAAGAAGGAGACCCCAAACACAGTAAGATAAGCAAAATGAGAAGACAGAAAAACACACAGCAGATGAAGGAGCAAGATAAAAATGCACCAGACCTAACAAATGAAGAGGAAATAGGCGCTCTACCTGAAAAAGAATTCAGAATAGTGACAGTAAAGATGATCCAAAATCTTGGAAACAGAATGGACAAAATGCAAGAAACAGTTAACAAGGACCTAGAAGAAATAAAGATGAAACAAACAATGATGAACAACACAATAAATGAAATGAAAAATACTCTAGATGGGATCAATAGCAGAATAAATGAGGCAGAAGAACGGATAAGTGACCTGGAAGATAAAATAGTGGAAATAACTACTGCAGAGCAGAATAAAGAAAAAAGAATGAAAAGAACTGAGGACAGTCTCAGAGACCTCTGGGACAACATGAAACGCACCAACATTCGAATTATAGGGGTTCCAGAAGAAGAAGAGAAAAAGAAAGGGACTGAGAAAATATCTGAAGAGATTATAGTTGAAAACTTCCCTAATATGGGAAAGGAAATAGTTAATGAAGTCCAGGAAGCACAGAGAGTCCCATACAGGATAAATTCAAGGAGAAACACGCCAAGACACATATTAATCAAACTGCCAAAAATTAGATACAAAGAAAGCATATTAAAAGCAGCAAGGGAAAAACAACAAAAAACACACAAGGGAATCCCCATAAGGTTAACAGATGATCTCTCAGCAGAAACTCTGCAGGCCAGAAGGGAGTGGCAGGACATACTGAAAGTGATGAAGGACAAATACCTGCAACCAAGATTACTCTACCCAGCAAGGATCTCATTCAGATTTGATGGAGAAATTAAAACCTTTACAGGCAAGCAAAACCTGAGAGAGTTCAGCACCACCAAACCAGCTTTACAACAAATGCTAAAGGAACTACTCCAGACAAAAACACAAGAGAAGGAAAAGACCTATAATAATGAACCCAAAACAATTTGGAAAATGGGAATAGGACCATACATATCGATAATTACCTTAAATGTAAATGGACTAAATGCTCCCACTGAAAGACACAGATTGGCTGAATGGATACAAAAACAAGACCCACATATGTGCCGTCTTCAAGAGACCCACTTCAGACCTAGAGACACATACAGACTGAAAGTAAGGGGATGGAAAAAGATATTCCATGCAAATGGAAACCAAAAGAAAGCTGGAGTAGCAATTCTCATATCAGACAAAATAGACTTTAAAATAGACTATTACAAGAGACAAAGAAGGACACTACATAATGATCAAGGGATCAATCCAAGAAGAAGATATAACAGTTGTAAATATTTATGCACCCAACATAGGAGCACCTCAATACATAAGGCAAAAACTACCAGCCATAAAAGGGGAAATCGACAGTAACACATTCATAGTAGGGGACTTCAACACCCCACTTTCACCAATGGACAGATCATCCAGAATGAAAATAAATAAGGAAACCCAAGCTTTAAATGATACATTAAACAAGACGGACTTAATTGATATTGATGGGGGACTCCATCCAAAAACAACAGAATACACATTTTTCTCAAGTGCTCATGGAATGTTCTCCAGGATAGATCATATCTTGGGTTACAAATCAAGCCTTGGTAAATTTAAGAAAATTGAAATTGTATCAAGTATCTTTTCCGAGCACAACGCCATGAGACTAGATATCAGTTACAGGAAGAGATCTGTAAAAATACAAACACATGGAGGCTAAACAATACACTACTTAATAACGAAGTGATCACTGAAGAAATCAAAGAGGAAATTAAAAAATACCTACAAACAAATGGCAATGGAGACACAACGACCCAAAACCTATGGGATGCAGCAAAAGCAGTTCTAATACGGAAGTTTATAGCAATACAAGCCCACCTTAAGAAGCAGGAAACATCTCGAATAAACAACCTATCCTTGCACCGCAAGCAATTAGAGAAAGAAGAACAAAAATACCCCAGAGTTAGCAGAAGGAAAGAAATCATAAAAATCAGATCAGAAATAAATGAAAAAGAAATGAAGGAAACAATAGCAAAGATCAATAAAACTAAAAGCTGGTTCTTTGAGAAGATAAACAAAATAGATAAACCATTAGCCAGACTCATCAAGAAAAACAGGGAGAAGACTCAAATCAATAGAATTAGAAATGAAAAAGGAGAAGTAACAACTGACACTGCAGAAATACAAAAGATCATGAGGGATTACTACAAGCAACTCTATGCCAATAAAATGGACAACCTGGAAGAAATGGAGAGATTCTTACAAAGGTATAACCTTCCAAGACTGAACCAGAAATAAATAGAAAATATGAACAGACCAATCACAAGCACTGAAATTGAAACTGTGATGAAAAATCTTCCAACAAACAAAAGCCCAGGACCAGATGGCTTCACAGGCGAATCCTATCAAACATTTAGAGCAGAGCTAACACCTATCCTTCTCCAACTCTTCCAAAATATAGCCGAGGGAGGAACACTCCCATACTCGATCTACGAGGCCACCATCACCTTGATACCAAAAACCAGACAAGGATGTCACAAAGAAAGAAAACTACAGGCCAATATCACTGACGAACACAGACGCAAAAATCCTCAACAAAATACTAGCAAACAGAATCCAACAGCACATTAAAAGGATCATACACCATGATCAAGTGGGGTTTATTCCAGGAATGCAAGGATTCTTCAATATACGCAAATCTATCAGTGTGATAAACCATATTAACAAATTGAAGGAGAAAAACCATATGATCATCTCAGTAGATGCAGAGAAAGCTTTGGGCAAAATTCAACACCCATTTACGATAAAAAGCCTGCAGAAAGTAGGCACGGAGGGAACTTTCCTCAACATAATAAAGGCCATATATGACAAGCCCACAGCCAACATCATCCTCAATGGTGAAAAACTGAAATCATTTCCGCTAAGGTCAGGAACAAGACAAGGTTGCCCCCTCTCACCACTCTTATTCAACACAGTTTTGCAAGTTTTAGCCACAGCAATCAGAGAAGAAAAGGAAATAAAAGGAATCCAAATCGGAAAAGAAGAAGTAAAGCTGTCACTGTTTGCAGATGACATGATACTATACATAGAGAATCCTAAAGATGCTACCAGAAAACTACTAGAGCTAATCAATGAATTTGGTAAAGTAGCAGGATACAAAATTAATGCGCAGAAATCTCTGGCATTCCTATATACTAATGATGAAAAATCTGAAAGTGAAATCAAGAAAACACTCCCATTTACCATTGCAACAAAAAGAATAAAATATCTAGGAATAAACCTACCTAAGGAGACTAAAGACCTATATGCAGAAAATTATAAGACACTCATGAAAGAAATTAAGGATGATACAAATAGATGGAGAGATATACCATGTTCCTGGATTGGAACAATCAGCATTGTGAAAATGACTCTACTACCCAAAGCAATCTACAGATTCAATGCAATCCCTATCAAACTACCACTGGCATTTTTCACAGAACTAGAACAAAAAATTTCACAATTTGTATGGAAACACAAAAGACCCCGAATAGCCAAAGCAATCTTGAAAACGAAAAACGGAGCTGAAGGAATCAGGCTCCCTGACTTCAGACTATACTACAAAGCTACAGTAATCAAGACAGTATGGTACTGGCACAAAAACAAAAAGATCAATGGAAAAGGATAGAAAGCCCAGAGATAAACCCATGCACACATGGACACCTTATCTTTGATAAAGGTGGCAGGAATATACAGTGGAGAAATGACAGCCTCTTCAATAAGTGGTGCTGGGAAAACTGGACAGGTACATGTCAAAGTATGAGATCAGATCACTCCCTAACACCATACACAAAAATAAGCTCAAAATGGATTAAAGACCTAAATGTAAGGCCAAAAACTATCAAACTCTTAGAGGAAAACATAGGCAGAACACTCTATGACATAAATCACAGCAAGATCCTTTTTTGACACATCTCCTAGAGAAATGGAAATAAAAACAAATATAAACAAATGGGACCTAATGAAACTTGAAAGCTTTTGCACAGCAAAGGAAACCATAAACAAGACCAAAAGACAACCCTCAGAATGGGAGAAAATATTTGCAAATGAATCAACTGACAAAGGATTAACCTCCAAAATTTACAGGCAGCTCATGCAGCTCAATAACAAAAAAATAAACGACCCAATCCAAAAATGGGCAGAAGACCTACATAGACATTTCTCCAAAGAAGATATACAGACTGCCAACAAACACGTGAAAGAATGCTCAACATCACTAATCATCAGAGAAGTGCAAATCAAAACTACAATGAGACATCATCTCACACCAGTCAGAATGGCCATCATCAAGAAATCTAGAAACAATAAATGCTGGATAGGGTGTGGAGAAAAGGGAACACTCTTGCACTGCTGGTGGGAATGTGAATTGGTTCAGCCACTATGGAGAACAGTATGGAGGTTCCTTAAAAAACTACAAATAGAACTACCATATGACCCAGCAATCCCACTACTGGGCATATACCCTGAGAAAACCATAATTCAACAAGAGTCATATACCAAAATGTTCATTGCAGCTCTATTTACAATAGCCCGGAGATGGAAACAACCTAAGTGTCCATCATCGGGTGAATGGATAAAGAAGATGTGGCACATATATACAATGGAATATTACTCAGACATTAAAAGAAACGAAACTGAGCTATTTGTAATGAGGTGGATAGACCTAGAGTCTGTCATACAGAGTGAAGTAAGTCAGAAAGAAAAAGACAAATACCGTATGCTAACACATATATATGGAATTTAAGAAAAAAAATGTCATGAAGAACCTAGGGGTAAGACGGGAATAAAGACACAGACCTACTGGAGAACGGACTTGAGGATATGGGGAGGGGGAAGGGTGAGCTGTGACAGGGCGAGAGAGAGGCATGGACATATATACACTAACAAGCGTAAGGTAGATAGCTAGTGGGAAGCAGCCGCATAGCACAGAGAGATTAGCTCGTTGCTTTGTGACCGCCTGGAGGGGTGGGATAGGGAGGGTTGGAGGGAGGGAGATGCAAGAGGGAAGAAATATGGGAACATATGTATAATTGATTCACTTTGTTATAAAGCAGAAACTAACACACCATTGTAAAGCAATTATACCCCAAAAAAGATGTTAAAAAAATAAAATAGAATAAATAAATAAAAGTGGGCAAAGGATCTGGATAGGTACTTTTCCAAAGTCAACATACAAATGGCCAATAGGTATATGAAAAGAAATACTCAACATCACTAATCATTAGGGATATGCAAGTCAAAACCACGAGATAGCACCACACACCTGTTAGGGTGTCTATTATAAAAAAAAAAAAACAAGAGATAACTAATGTAGGTGAGGATGTGAAGTAAAGAGAACCCTTGGGAATGCTGGTGTAAATGTGTATTGGTACAGCAATTATGGAAAACAGTTTGGAGGTTCCTCAAATAATTAAAGATATAACTACCATATGATCCAGCAATCCCACTTCTGGGTATATGTCGAAAGGAAAAAAATTACTTTCTCAAAGAGATGTCTGTACTCCCATGTTCATTGCAGCATTGTTCAGAAAAGCCAAGATATGTAAACAAACTAAATGTCTGCTGACAGATGAATGGATAATGGAAATGTGATACAAACACACACACGCACGTGCATATGCACACACACAAACACATAAACACAACTGAATATTCTTCAGACTTAAAAAAGAAGGAAATTCTGGCATTTGTGACCTGGAGGACATTATACCAAGTGTAATACGCCTGTCTGAGAGGGACCAATACTGTATGATATCATTTACATGTAGGCTACTGGTACAAGTTGGTGGACTGAGCACATATATTTACCTCTTTTTTTTTTTTTGCTGAAGACTCATTGGACTTAGAGGGGAAATAATGATTGTTAATGAAAATATGTATGAGCTCTCTTGATATTTTTAGATATCATTGGACAGACGATCTTAATGAATTGCAAAAAATTTAAAATATAATTAAATCATTTAGACCATATCAGAGTAAGTGTCTAACCCATAAACTGTGGAATTGTTTATTCCTTGGAGGCAAAACCATATAGATGTTCTGAAATTAAACTCAGTACTGTGAAGATTAAGAAAGAGTAGCTAGGGGCCATAAGTAATGGTAAATGAGTGAAGTTTTATCTACAGAAAATCAATGTGCGATACTTAGGCAGTTTGGGATTGAGATGCACACACTGCTATATTTAAAATGGATAACCAACAAGGACCTACTGTATAGCACAGGGAACTCTGCTCAATATTATATAAAAATCTAAATGGGAAAAGAATTTGAAAAAGAATAGATACATGTATTTGTATAACTGAATAACTCTGCTGTACAACTGGAACACAGCATTGTTAATCAACTAGACTCCAATATAAAATAAAAAGTTTAAAAAACACCACTAGTTTAATAAGAAAAAAATCAGTGTGAATTAACTTATGCCACAATTTCCTTTGTACGTCATGTACAAACACTCAGAATATAACTGGAGGTTTAATCTATAATTTCCGCCTGTGGAAAGCTAGAGCTCCTAGCATTGGTGTTGACAACCCAGAGAAACAACCTTCCTTGTCCTAGCATTAGTGTTTGAGGTATGTGTGTTCTGCCTTCTAGATTCATATATATACACACAGTAAAATGAATCCTGTCAGTTGATGTGATCTGCTGATATTCAAAGAGCTCAGCCTTAGCTCTTCCATTGCAGAAATCTGTTAGGCAAAAGTAGACTTCACAAATGCAAAGGAAACCCAACCAGTTACTTATGTAAGAAAACCTGTTCCTTTATTCCTAAATACAAATTGACAACAAAGAAATAACTAGATGTTTGAAAAAAAATCTAGTGGCACAAAAGAGAACCAAAGTAAACAAATGAAATTATTGACCCTAGGGAAAATGAAAATACGTGAAGTTGTCAAAAAATACACACACACAATTATAAATACTGTAAGTTTCAAGAAGATATTGCACATATAACTTAATATGGTATGTTAAGAAAGAATCAAGGAATAACTCAGAATACTTTGAACTTAGATATATGGTATCAAATATTAAAAAGGGGGTATGAAAGATGGAGTCAAGGGTATTTCCCAGAATAAAAATGAAAGTTTACAAAGAGATAGAGAATATGAGAATAAAGATAATATATACATAGAATCAAGTCAGAAGGTCCAGTATCTAGTAAGGGAGCCACAGAAGGTTAATAAAATAGAAAGGAAGAAATTCTAAAGAAATAAAGAAAAATTACCAGATCTGAAGGAAGACATGTGCCTTCAAATTGAAAAGGCCCACTGAGTGCCAAGAAGTATGCATGAAAAATAGAAACATACCTAAACACAATATTGTTTGTGTTTTTTACAGTAATTACAGTAGACTAAGTACAAAGAAATCCTAAAAATTTCTTAAGGAGAAAAACAATGCTCTACTGCAAAGAGACAATAATTAGACTAGCATATGATTCCCATATGGGTAAAAATGGACTGCAGCAGATATAGCATGCCTTCAACATCTTTAGCAAAATTATACTGAATCATAAATTAACCATGATAAATAAATAAAGCCATTTTCAGACATTCAACTACTCATAAAGTTTACTATTCACTCACCATTTATAAAATAACTGTGAATGTACTTTTGTAATAACAGTACAAATGATCTAAGAAAAAAGAAAAATATTGGTAATATTTCAAACAACTGGAAAATGAGATAATAAAAATACAGTTTTCAATAGAATCAAAAGCATGAAATATTTAGGACTAAATAAAGTGAAAGACATGCAAGACCTCTGTACTGAAAAGTAGGAAGCACCACTGATGCAAATTATAGGAGATCTGACATAAATTAAGAGCTAAATCATGCTCATAGATTGGAAGATTTTATATTTTTAAGCTGTCATTCTTCACAAATCAATCTGTAGATGTAAAATAAGATGTCCATCATAATGCCAGCAAACTATATTTTAAAAATTGATTAAAAAATGTATATGAAAATGCAAAAAACAGAATTGCCAAAACTCTTAAAAAAGTATAAGGTTGGGTTACTTAACTTGGAACTTCAAAACTTATAAAAATACAGTAATCAAAACAGAGTGATACTGGCAAAAGGATAGACAACTTGATTAATAAAACAGAACAATATATGGCACTGGAACAATTGTGTATGTGGAAAATTAACCCATTTCTCATAGTATATACAAAATTTAAATAAAGGTGGTTTATGAATCTAAATATAACATCTAAAAGTAGAAAGCTTTTAGGAGATATCATAAGAGAATACCTTTATTGCCTTGGGGTTAGCAGAAAGGACTAAACATAAAATATATGATAAATTGGATTTCAATAAACTTTTGCTTATAAAAATATCATTATGGGGCTTCCCCTGGTGGCACAGTGGTTAAGAGTCCGCCTGCCAATGCAGGAGACGCGGGTTCGAGCCCCGGTCCGGGAGGATCCCACATGCCGCGGAGCGGCTAGGCCCGTGAGCCATGGCCGCCGAGCCTGCGCGTCTGGAGCCTGTGCTCCGCAATGGGAGAGGCCACAACAGTGAGAGGCCCGCGTATCGGAAAAAAAAAAAAAATCATTATGAAAATGTATAGTCATGATAGTGTTATATGTGCCATGCATGTATCTCACAAAGACTTTATCCAGAATATATAAAAAGTCCTACAATTCAATAATTAAAAGACAGTAAGTGGATAACAGTCTTGAACAGACATTTCCCAAAAGAAGATATATGAAAGCACAATAAGTATAGAGGTATCTCATTGTCTTTTCAGTTTTAAATTTCCTAATGACTAATAATGATAAGCATGTTTTTATGTGCTTATTTGACATTCTTCTATCTTCTTTGGTGAAGCATCTGTTCAAATATTTTGCTGTTTTTAAAAATAGTCATGTGTGTCATATAAAGTGAATTCCTTAAATCTTCTGAATATAAATCTTTTATTAGATGTTTTGCAACTATTTTCTCCCTGGGGCTTGTATTTTCATTTCCTTAACATCTTTCAAAGGGCAGAAGTTTTTAGTTTTGATGAAGTCCAATTTATAATTATCTTCTTTTGTAATTGCTTTTTGTGTCCTCTCAGAAATCTTCACTTAATCTCAACTCACAAAGATTTTCTCCTGTTTTTTTCAAGAGGGCTTAATTTTTTTTTTGCCTTCTCACGTGATGCTTTTTGTGTTAATGTTTGTGTATCTCTATGTGTATGAAGTAATGATCAAGGTTCATGGTTACGCAATGAATATTCAAATATTCCAGCACCATTTGTTGAAGACTATCCCTTACCTCACTGAATTTTATTTGTTGCAAATCAATTGGCTGTACAATGTGTAGGTCTATTGTGGAACTCTGTTTTTTCCATTAAGCTACATATCTATTCTTACACCAATACCACACTGTCTCAATTACTTTAGAGTAACTTTTTGAAAGTAATTAGTGGGAGTCCTCCAGCTTTATTATTTTTCAAAATGTTTTTTGCTATTTTAAGTTCCTTTTTATTTCTCTATAATTTTTTGACTCCAGTTGCCAATTTCTACCAAAATCCTTCTGGAGTGACGTCAGCAAAATGGCAGAATAGGAGGTCCCTGGCATTATTTCCCCTCACAGAAAGACTAGCAACTTTCCACAGATAAGAACACCCTGTGAAAATCCCAGAACCCAGGGGTGAAGGTGAATCATCCCCTTGACCACACACAAAAAAACCCCAAAACAAACCAACAACAACAACAACAAAAAAAAAAAAAACAAGAAGAGCTGCATTAGAAGGATAAGAGGAGCAGTTTCACTTTGACCATGTCACCCCTTCCCCAGGCCAACACAGAGCCACACAGAGAAGGTTCCCCTGGGACTATGGTTTTACCAGTGGGGAAAAGAGAGCCTGAGGCAGACATACAGCTTCTCCAATTTTCCGGCGAGCTTCCTGGGAGGCCAATTCTGTCTCACATCACAGGGAATACTAGGGTAATCAGCAGGACTAGACTGCCAGGGGTCAGTGAGAAATAAAGAAAGGGGCAGGGCTCAAGCGACCAGTGCAGGGATCTTGGCAGACCAGGTTCCTGATGGTATCAGCACCAGACCAGAGAGCCCAGCTCACTCACAGTGCTAAGCCAGTGGTTCCATTTGGCTAAGGAGCATGGTGATCAGCAGTTCTTCCTGGCTTGGGTACCCAGCAGTCTGGCCCAGCCACAGAGCCCATAATATGGCCCTGCCTGAGTAAACCAGTACCTCTGCTCAAACGTGAGCATAGCCTCTGGCCCCAGCTGAACAGGGATCCCAGCCAACAATCTAGCCCAAGTGTGCAGCATAGCCAGTGGCCTGCCCAGTCAATGGAGCCCAGACTGCAGTCCCAACCAGCTGTGGAACACTGCCTGCAGCAGCACCTGACCATGAAACCCAGGCTGAGGCCCCCTCCAACTGAAGCACAGCTTGAGATCCCCTACAGTGGTGGAGCCAACCCTGAAGCCCAACCTGAATGCAGTCCGACCAATGGCACTACCTAGCCAGGGAGCACAGCCTGCAGCCCTGCCCAACCGTGGAATATAATTAGTGGCACCACCCAGCTAAAGAGCTCACCCAATGACCCTTCCCAACCTCAGAACATGAACCTTCCCCTCTGAAAGTACCAGACAGCAAGCCCCTCCTGTCTACAGATGCTACCAGCTGGCCCACCCATCCAGAGTCAGCTGTGCTGACTCGTGAAGGTCTTTCCCTGCTGAAATGAGTCTGGAAAAGCTGGAAGAGGCAACTGCTTCCTCAAATGCTCAGGCTTCTCTAATAATTCAAGTGTGAGAAAACAAGGATGTCACTATCAGTGTTATCGGGATAGGGAAGTAGCTGAGGACATTTGGGAGAGAAAATGATGATGTCAGTTTTTACATGTTAAATTGGCTTCCAGTAGATATTTATATGGAAATGTAGAGCAGGCAATGGGAAAGGTGGGCTGATAGCTCAAGAGAGATTTTAAGGGCGAAGACAAAAATTGGGGTCCAAAACCACTTAAAAGTTGATTAGAAGAAATATTTGACATGGGTATCAGGTAAGTCCAAGGAATTCTACAAAACTACTAAGAAGATCTTATTTCATCACAATAAGAAACATCTCTTTTATAATATTTTGTTTTAAACTCTTAGATTTATGTAATTGTTTAAAATTTCAACCAATTATTATATATTTAATCTCACATGAAATTAACCTCACCATTATTCCATTCTGATTCCTTCTCAGCAAACTTACTGGTACTTCACAATCCACTATGTTACTTTTCCTTCTACCCAGTTATTTGTCCAATCCCTATCTCATGACTTTCTGCTGTCTACTATTGACCCTAACTGATTCCTCTTTTCTCTTTTTAGCTGTCTCTAAGCTAGGTCAGAATTCATTATACGTTTATATCCTTGACTGAGATTATAGGAAAGCATCATCTTACTTATCAACCATATCTTCTACTGCTTCTCAGTCTGAATATTTTGTTTCTAGGAAGGCAATTTGCCATTAGTGGCTCAAGAGTAACTTGTGCAAATTGGAGAAGCTTTTCTTTTATTCATTATTGTTTCATCTGCCTAGAACACACTATTCTTTTTTTCTTCCTATTTAAACCCACCCTACAATTATGGTTTAAGTCCAGCCACATTTATGAAGCATTTTCCTTACCACCCTATAGCCAATCCTGATCTTATCTTTTCTCAATTTGTTGTTTTAACAAGTTTTCACAGTTAATCATATATTGTCTCATTTTTTCTATTTAGTCATTCTATGTGTTCACTGTGTACACAAGTTTGTAAGTTCTCTGGTGTAAGAACCACTACTTTTATAATTTGCTTAGCCCATCATGAAGTGATAAACACACTTGCTGTTATACATATTTTCTTAAGAAAAGGGTAATAAATATATTAGATTTTTAAGTAGAAATTATTCCCATCATTCTTTAAACAATTTTTTTCTGATTTTTTTAGCTTGATAAATTTTTGTTCTGCCTTTATTTAATAATAAAACTTCCTTCTTAATGAAGTATTTCTAGACCACTCAAGTTCACACTGATCTTTCTTAACTCCTAGTTAATAAGGATAGTAGATGATCAATAATTAGAATGTATTTTCCAGGGTACATTCTAGTTGCTTTACATTCATAATATACATTTTGCAATTGAGTTGGGAGAATGTGAAATGCCTTTCTTTATTTCAGTAAGAATCTGAGACCTAAGAATTTTTAATGACACACGTAAAATAAAATATATAGAAAGTGGTAAATTTAGGATTCGAATTCAGGACTGTGTTGCTCCAAAACCCAAGATCCTTTAACTGTTTCCCAACTTATAACACTTTTTAAAAAACATCTTCTTAACACTCATAATACAGCAGTCACTATGCCCAGCATCATGGTGACAGTCTAATAAGATAATCCTTGCCCTCACTTTGCTCACAGTCTATTGCAGGAATTACACAGATGCACATATGCAACAGTTTTAATTAGAGCTTCACATGTGTGTTTTGGAGGTTGGGAGGCAGAGCTGAAGAGCTATGCTGTGAATGAACTATACATAAATAAGTGACCCAAATTGTCAACTGAAACACTAGTATTCTGGTATGAAAGGGCTTGGTGTTAATCCTCTGTGGAAATTGGGACACAGGAAAATCAGCTTGATGGAAGAAGCATATTTATTGTATTTTGACCCTCCTTTGGGACATGTAATACGCTCTCTGGTTGAAATAAAGCTCTTGTGAAAGAATCAAGCTATGTTATTTAATATCACTGTTAAATCCTTGAAGTAGCTTCATACAAGTTGATGTCCTTGACTGAAATGTTTTAGTTTAATTTTTTTTTAAATTACAGAATGCGATGATTTGTGAAAGAAGAGAAAGTCACAGTCATCAATAATGTGGCACCCTCAGGCACGATGAAGACAATTTAGGTTTGGAAATGGCATTTTTAACCAACAAAGACAAACAACTGTCATCAGTAACTATAGAATTTACTTTGCAAATAGCTCAAGTTGTCTCTTTGACAGTTGCTGGTGTGTGAGCATATAGTCAATCCATGTGTCCTGTTTTCTCTCCTTCCCTGGCATACAAAAGGCTGTGAGATGGCATGTCCTAGGTGGCTCTCACTATAAATTCTCTTCCTCTCTTTGAAACTGTTTGCATGTTTCTGTGATTTCTTTTGGGAAGCCTATGATGTGGGAACAGGATAAGTTTATACACCCATTCATAGTGAATATATCTCTTGTATCAGCCCTGTGTTTTATTCACCCTGTAATTCATTCAACACTCCAACATTCATTCATTCATTTTTCATTCAATCATTGTTAGCACGTTCTATGTAACAGAAACCATATTAGGCATGGATAATGCAAAATTGAATGAGACATGTTCCATATCCTCAAGCAAATGACTATTTGGAAGAGGAATATTATATGTGTAACCTTAAAATTACAATAATTCCTCAGCTCATGAGTACAAAGTAAGGTCAGCAAAATCAATGCAATGTGTTATCTTACTACCATCATCCTTGTTTAATTTTAGGACATTATTTACCACTCTTAAATTCCGTCTGTTCTCTAGTATCTCAGAAAAATCCAAGGGAGGGTCTATTTGTGCACCCAAGTCAGTCCTGGCCAATGCTTGTGCTCTTGCCACTGATATATTCTAAATTATAAATCCAACTACTCCTCTCAGGCTATTTCAGAGCTGATAATTTACTCTAAGCTATGATCACAATGCACTTTTTGGCCTACTGCTGAA
>NW_006773476.1:1343067-1352580 GCF_000442215.2 Lipotes vexillifer | reverse complement strand
TGCTGAACCACTGCTCCTTACATTGAGTTAAACATTCACTGATATGTCATTCAAGCTAATGTCCCTATCTTGCATAGGTCTCCTACTCTTGCACCAAAAGTATGTAAAAAGATAACTTCACCCAACTTCCTTCAAGGCTATATTCTCATAGTAGGCATGATAGCATAATATCTTCGGTTCAAGGGGGTTTGTTTTTTTAAATTTTAAATACCCATTTCTTTCCAAGGCCTGCACACATCAGATGTCAGGATCATGGTAGGTTTGGGTGAGAGCCATAATTCTATTTCTGGTAGGTTTAGGTAAAAGGCTTCAACTGTGTCCAGAACTACTACTCACATTTGAAAATCAGAGTCTGTTGTTGAGTCATGTGAGAATTCTATCACTTGGGGTCAATATTTTTTCCTGGAATTTGACTATTTTCGCCCGTCTCATCTCAGTTCTAATTCAACTTAACATGCCCACATATGTCTAAACAGTCATACATGGTTTATGCAATTCAGTGAAAGTAAATAAAAAGATAAATATGTTATTTAACTCCATATACATGACATAAGCATATCTCAGTTCTAGTCAATCCAGGGCATCTTCTGCAAATATAACCATGTAAGTGTAATAAAGTGTTAAGAATAGCTTGATAGAGAACAAAATGCAATGGGGATGATATAAATTCTATGGTATGGGATGAGGTATAACAGAAAGTCAACTTAGAAGAACTGATCTGGAAGATGCATGTTGAATGACTTCAGTAGAATATGAAGAAAAGTGAAAGGTAGCATATTATAGGTAGAGGAAGCAATATGAGCAAAGGCATAGGTTATTTAAAAAATATGCTATGTTCAGTCATCTGTGAGTTGTTCATTATAGACAGAGCAAAAGAGAGGATGACAAGACTTTAGATGTGATGAGTTTGAGGTAACTGTGGAGCATCCAGGGGGAGAAAAGCAATAGGCAGTTGAAGCTTAGGAGATAAGCCTTAGCTCAATATAGAGACTTATTAGTCATAAGCATATGTGTGGCAACTGACGCCATGGGAGTGAATACTCAGGAAGAACATTTGGATAAAGAAAAAAAGTGTGGTAAGAATAAAACCCTGCCAAAATCCAACATTTCAGGGGAAACACATTAGTGATAATTTGCTTGCAAAGGCAGGATCCCTCCCAAAGTCAACAAGATAGGAGAGGTTTTTGTTATAAGGATACAGTGATAATGCAGAACTAAGGACTAAAATCTTAGCCAAACATCATAAGGGATGATAACTGGAAACCTATTAGGTACTAGGGTTTCTTTCTCTGCTCTCCAAGGCTGCAGTCTCCTGTCTCTCTGAATGCTGGCTTCATTAGTATCTCCTGAATTTTCTGCTTTCACATACACATATGAAACATATACAATACCCCAATACTGGACTTGGATCACTTCCAAATTCAAGTATCCAACAAAAACTCAAGTTTCAACTTAAGGCAATGCCTCACTGGCTTGTTTCAGATCAAACCTCCTGCTGTGACTGATAGACAAAACACACATACACATATATTTACACATAGAAATATTTGTTCGAACACACTGGAGAGATACCAAGGCTGGAGAGATACCAAGGCAGCAATAACTTGTGGAACTAAGATTCTAGACAGAGAGAAAGTCCATAGAGGAGAGTCCACCATTTGCATCTGCTTTTCTACTGATATGCTGATTTGAAAATGGCAGCTAATCAACTGAGAAGCTGACCAGACATTTCAGGTATGTCTTGGGGTTGCAGGAGAAGCACTGGAGTCCAGGGCTTACCAAAGAGGAGGAAACATAGAAAACACTGCAGGCTTTCAAATGAGATGCTGATAAATTACACCTTAGGTATAAAGGATAACCTACAACAAAGGCCAATGTTCACAAAGACTAGAATCTAACTTTTAATCACCTCCATCCCTGATTGGATTAAGCTGATCTACCCTCAAATCCCTGTGAGAAGCAAGAATAAATCATTTCTTGTGGAAGATAATATCAAGCAGAACCCCAAAGTACCTCCACAAACTATTACATACAGTGTCAGATTATCTATCAAAATAACAAGGTCTAAACATGATAATAAAATGACCAAATACAATAGAAAAAAAAACAATAGAAGTAGACTGATGGATGATCCAGATATGATACTGAAGGCTTTAAAATATGTCTCCACACACTATGGCCTATAGAACAAATCCAGACTGCTGCCTGATTTTGTAAGTAACTTTTATTGGAAAATAACCATGCTCATTTGTTTACATAGTGTCTGTAGTCATTTTCATGCTAAAATGGCACAGTTAAGTAATTGCAACAGAGATCATATGTCCATCAAAGCTGAAAATACTTAGTATATGTCCTTTACAATAAGTTTGCCAGCCACTGTTTCAAATGAAATTTGATTAATATATCCAAGAAATTAAGTAAGAAGATTGAAATTATTGGCAGAGGACTACAAACATGAAAAATACTAGAATAGGAAATTTAAAACTGAAAAAATACAATAACTGAAATTAAATCTCAACGAACAGGTTTAACAGATTCAACACAGCTGAAGAGATAATTAGATTAACTTGAAGATAGCACATAAGAAAATATATACTCAAACATGGAGAACAAAAGTGTGGAAAACAGAAAAGAGCTGAAACACATGAAAAAGAGCGAAAAAACCAATCATTTATGTAACTGACATCACACAAAGATTAAAGAGAGATAAAGCACAAGCAGTATTTGAAGAAATAACAGCTAAAAAATTTCTCAAACTGTTAGTAGTGACTTGGTGTGTATCAGTGAGAGCAGTCTGGAGAGCCAACATTTCTCCACAGTTTTGATAGGTTGTGTTTTCACTGTTGTTTACTTCTACATAGTAAATTTAGTTCGCGTGCATCTTTAACATGAAACTTATTTAGAAATGGCCTCTCACTGTTGTGGCCTCTCCTGTTGCGGAGCACAGGCTCCGGACATGCAGGCTCAGCGGCTCACGGGCCCAGCCGTTCCGCGGCATGTGGGATCCTCCCGGACTGGGGCACGAACTCGCGTCCCCTGCATCGGCAGACGGACTCTCAACCACTGCGCCACCAGGGAAGCCCTGGAGTGTAGATTTTCAAAAAAATCCCTAATGTGTAGATTGGTTTGGGTTCTTCATTTCTAATTTTACTGCATCATGGTTCACAAATGCGTCCTGTGTGACTTCTGCTTTGGAGCAAAAATGTTGCAAAGTCTTGTGGCCAAATTATATGGAAAAGTTTTGGAAGTGTATCAAGTATTTAAATAGAATATTTGTTTTTCTGTCAAGCATACAGTTTATATATTTTTTAAAAGAATTTTGTTAGTTACAATATTCAAATAACTCTATATACTGGCTTATAATTCAAGTGTGGATTTGTCCGTTTATTTTTTTATTTCTATTGTTTTTTGCTTTCTATACTTTAAAGTTTTGTTAAAAGATGTATAGAAGTCATGACTATTACACAGACCTGGTATATTGTTTATCAATATGAAGTAGGTCTCTTTCCTCCTTAAATATATTTTAAATTCTAATTTGCTTCATATTAACATTGTGACATCTGATTTATTGTTACTGTTTTCTTGGCCTGTGTGTTCTTATTTCTGAAATGTCAGTCATTTTCACCTTTTTGGATTTAGTTGTGTTTCTTTTCATCATCACATAGCTATATTTTATTTTTGGAAGTTCAGTCTGTGTCCAAGTCTTCTAAAGGGCAATTACTGATATAGATGGTTCACAGATATATAGATACATAGATGGAAGAATAGATAGATATAGATACATTTATTTTTGTATTTGTTTTCTTCTTTTCTTCTCCTCTATTTTGTTGTATTGATTGTGATTTCACTATTCCTTTTCATTTCTAAATGTATACATATATATTGCTTTATATGAAATAAATAGTTAGGCTTTCATTCAACGAAACTAAAAGAGCAGTAAAATAAATTGAAAAAAAGTGAAAAAAATCAAAATAAATAATAAAATATTTTTTAAATGATAGCTGAATGCTCAACAGAAACAATAGAAGTTATCTCCAAATTGACTAAAGAAAATAACTTCCAACCCAGAATTCCACACCTGGGGAAAATATCCTTCATGAATGAAGACAAATTAAAGATATTTGCAGACTAATAAAACTAAGAGGACTTATCAGCAGACCTGCACTAAAGGAAAGGTTAAAGTGAGTTCTTTAAGCAGAAAAAAACATTAATCCTATATGGAAGTGTTGAGAAACAAGAAGTAATAAAGAGCAAAGAAAAGAGTAAATATGTGGGTAAATATAAATGAATACTGATCATATGATATATATGATATATATGTTATATGTGGCATATATCATATAAAGCATATATATGTATTAAAGTACACCAAATAGCACAAGAGAAAAAGGAAAACTGATTTATAGTGCTCTAAAATCCTTTCATGGTCCAGAAAGTGGTAAATATACTAATTTATATTACACTAAAGTAAGCTAAGGATGCATACTGTAGTCTCCTGGGTACCACCAAAAGAACAGGAAAAGAATGCATAACTTGCAGTCTAATAAAGGAGTAAAGTGAAAAAACGAAATGATTAATTCAAAATAATTATTTTTATCATTAGAAAACCAATAGTAATAAAGTAAATAAACCCAAATACAGTAGTAATTACATTAAATTTAAGTGAAATACATACTCCAATTGAAAGACAATTATTATCAGAATATACTAAAGTGCTGAGCACAAACCTTGGGCAACTTGCCAGTCTCTCAACAGCATTATTTTGTGTCCCTCTGGGCAGGAATACTGCCTGTGTTGAAACACTCTCCACTTCTATATTTTGGATGAAATATCAGACTTTTCAACAGAGGATCTAGCTTACTGCACAGGGGTCAGACAATGTAGATGCAAAGTGCACACTGTTCCTCTACATACAAAGCCCTTGAACAATAGGAATTGAGAGGGTCTGAGCAGATAAATTATTCTCCTTCTTCCACTCCATACAATACTTTAAGCTGCAATTTCTCCTTGAAACACTTCTAGAAATGTCCTGCATAAGTGAACAAGTTTGTTGACAATTTTCTGTGCCTCTTGATGGTTTGTTTAGAAGTGATGACCAGCATCATAACACATTAAACAGCATTGCTTTACATTTTTACTTGTCTTGGTTTCCCATTTTTCCTTAAAATCACTGTCCTAAATTATACCTAAAATTGGTAAACGTAAATGAAAGAGACAAATTCCTGGGAAAACACCACTGAAAGAAACTGACACAAGAATAAATAAATGTTCTGAATAGACATACACCTAAAATAAAGACATTGAATCCAGATTTTAAAACCTTCTTATGAAAACAATTCTAGGCTCACAGAATTTCACTAGTGAATTCTATTAAACATTTAAGGTAAAATTAAAACCAATATTATATAAACTCTTAGAAGAGAAAAAGAGGGGATACTACTCACTTCATTTCAGGAGGCCAGTTTAACTTTGCTAGTAGAATATGAAAATGATATCATAGGAAAATAAAATTACAAGCTTACCTTTCTTGTCTGCATGTGTGTAAAACCACAAAATATTATGAAACTGAGTCTAGTGATATATAAAAAGGGTAATATATCATCTATTTGGATCTATTCCAGAAATATTAATATAAGGTTTAACATCCAAAATGAATCAAACATTCATTTGGGTATTGTAAACAGTGCTTCAATGAGCACTGGGGTTCATGTATCCTTTCAAATCATGTTTTTCTCCAGATATATGACCGGGAGTGGGATTGCTGGATCATATGATAGCTCTATTTTTAGTTTTTTAAGGAACCTCCATTCTGTTCTCCATAGTGGCTGCACCAATTTATATTCCCACCAACAGATGAACAGATAAAGAAGATATGGTATATACATACAGTGGAATATTACTCAGCCATTGAAAAGAATGAAATAATGCCATTTGCAGCAACATGGACGGAGCTGGAGATTATCACACTAAGTGAAGTAAATCAGACAGAGAAAGACAAATATCATATGATATTGCTTATATGCAGAACCCCCAAAAAATTTATACAAATGGGGCTTCCCTGGAGGTCCAGTGGTTAAGAATCCACCTTCCAGTGCAGGAGACGCAGGTTCAATGCCTGGTCAGGGAACTAAGATCCCACATGCCATGAGACAACTAAGCCCGTGAGCTGCAACTACTGAGCTCGTGCGCTCTAGAGCCCATGCACCATAACTGGAGAGATCCCACATGCCACAGTGAAGATCCTGTGTGCCACAACTAAGACCCAATGCAGCCAAATAAATAAATAAATATTTTTTAAAATGATACAAATGAACTCATTTACGGAACAGAAACAGACTCACAGACTTAGAGAATGAACTTATGGTTACAGGGGGGAAGGGTGGGGGGGAGGGTTATACTGGGAGTTTGGGATTGACATGTACACATTGCTATATTTAAAACAGATAGCCAACAAGGACATACTGTAAAAAAATAATAATAAAAATTAAAAAACAAATTTTTAAATGAATCAAAGTCACTTCCCACATAAACCGAAGTCAAATATGTATCTCGAAAGGTGTATTCAAAAAGTAATTGATAAAATCCAATGTTTAGTAATGTCCATCAGCAGAGTGAAATAGTAGGGAACTGTCTTAATCTGATAAAGGATATTTACAGAAAGTTACAACAAACATCACACTTAATTTTGAAATATTCTAAGTCTTCCTGTTGAGATCAGTAATGACACAAGAAAACCAAGTATAAACACCTCCATTTAAAATTGTGCTAAAGTTCTTGGCCAGTGCAGTAAGGCACTTAAAAACAAAAGCTGTAGAGACTGAAATGGGAAGAAATAAAACTAACATTATTTGCAGAAAACAGGAGTACATACATAGAAAAACTGAAGAAATCAACAGATAAGTATCAGATTTAATAGGTGAATTTGGCAAGGTCTTTAAGATACATTATCAACAAAAGAAAAATCAATTGCGTTTCTATATAATAGCAACAGGTAATAAGAAAATAACAATTTTAAAACAATACCATTTATGATAACATCGAGGCACCAAATAACTAAGAATGAGTCCAATAAAAAATTAGAAAGACCTCTGCACAGAAAACTCTAAAACATTACTGAGGGAAAAATTTAAAAACAACAGTAAGTGGAGGGACAAATTATATTCATGGATTTGAATACTCAATATTGTCAAGTTGCTGATTCTCCTAAAATTTATGTATAGTTTCAATGTTTTCTTTATAAAAAAATCCAGTAGAATTCTTGTGGAATTTGACACTCTCATTCTCAATTATTTACAGAAATGCAAAGGGCAAAATAGGCAGAAAATCATAAAGAAGAATAAAGATGGTGGAATCACATTACGAAATGTTAAGACTCATTATAAACTTGTAGTCAGTTAGACGCTGTGGTGTAAGCACAAGGATATTAAATAGACAAATGGAATAGGAGAGAAATCCAGAAATAATCCTTCACATATAAGGGCACTTGTTTAATGACAAAGGTGGCATAAAAGCTCATGGGAAAATGATAATCTTTGGAATAAATGGTGCCAGATCACTGGATAGCCATGTGAAAATAATGAAATGACTCTTACTTCATATTACATGTAAAACTCAACCCCAGGTTGATTGAAGATTATTTTATTAAGGTAAAATAATTGAATTTCTAAAAGTTGTCATAGGAGAATATCTTCATGATTTGGGAATAAGGAAAGGGCTCATAAAGAGGACATGAATATCTCTAAAATAAAAACTTGATTAATTGGACTATATTAAAATTGAGGACTTACATTAACCAAAATGCACCATAAAGAAAGGGAAGAGTCAAACCACACAATGGGAAAAGACAGTTGTAATACATATAATCAACAAAGAACTCATATCTATAACATTAAAAGAATTCCTACAAGTCTTTATAAAAAAAGATGAACAAGTCAATAAAAAAATGAGCAAAAGACTTGTGCAAAAGGATAAACAAATGAAACTGAGATTAATTTACTTTATAATCAGGGAAATTTAAAACCATAATGATATCCTATTAGGCTTACAGAGGAAAGGCTAAAATGAAAACATCGGACAATATAAAGTATGAGTAATGGTGTGGAGCAACCAAAATTCTCCTATAATGCTGGTAGGAAAGCAAACTGATACATCCACTTTAGAAAACTCTTCAGCAGCATCTCTTAAAACTGAACATATACTTATCCGATAGCCCCATAATTATACTCCTAAATGTGTATAAAATTGAATTATGTATATGTGTGCACAAATAGATATGTACAGAATGTCCAGAGAAACATTCTTCATGATAGCTCCAAACTGGAAGCAACCCAAATGTCAACAGTAGAATGGATACGTTTTGGCATATTTATCATACAGTAGAAAACACTGCATCAATGAAAATTAAAGAAGTTCAGTTACAGAACATGGAATCTCACAGACATAATACTAAGTGAAACAGGGAAAACACCAAAGAGATATTTATTTAGTTATAGAAAATTCAAAAATAGATAAAACCAATCTATAATCTTAGAAATTGAAATGGCATTTGTCTTTGGAGGGGTGGCAAGGAATTGTGACTGGCAGTGGGTAAAAAGACAGCTTTTGAGTTGTTGCTAATGTTCTGTTACATGAATGTGAAAATTCATCAAGTAAACACTTGGGATGTGTGCGCTATTCTCTATACATGTTAACTATGATTTGAAAAGCTATTAATTCTCAAGAAAAGAGGTTTTAATTGGCTTAAATTTACCCATACGTCAACCCTGATCCAGTCAGCTGAAGTCACTGTGTTGGAGTCATGTACCTGCTCCTCATTTATCAGGGGCTGTGGGATGACATGCTTCGACAAGGGGGGTGCAGTTGGGGCTATGACTGAGGGGAAATAGTCAGGGAAATGGCACGTGTCTGTCTTACAGGTAACCCAAGAAGGGTCAGCTACAAGTAAGCACCAAAAATGTGAACCTGGAAAATAGATTGAGAAGGAGTTACGATAATATCAGGAGAAACAGGAGGGAAAAGTTCATTTGAAAATACAAGTGGATAGTATTTCAAAAACAGCAAAGTGTTGAATACAGTAAAAAGCTGCCACAAGCTCAAATAAGATAACAATTGAAAGGAGTATGTCAATTATGGGTCTCTGGTGACCTTTGTGATGAAAGTTTCAGTGGTATGAGAGGGGCAGAAACCTGAGTGCAAGCAAAAGCCTGATTGCAGTAGGATGAAGAATAAATGAGAGCCCTTGACAATTTCATGAAGGCTATGGACCTTCTTGCCAGAAAGATGCATATGCACACATACACATAAAAAATTTTCTCCATTTCAAGGGGTCCATGTAACTCTTGGAACCCATTTATCGATCCCACTTGAAGAAAGCAGAGTGTACAATATTCTTATGAGGATATTGGTTATGAAGAGGTGAGACAGCAGTAACTAGTGCAGGCAAAATATAGGGAAAGGCTTGAGCTTTTAATGTGTTTTGTTTTAATGGGAGACTTTGAGCATAGTTAAATTTTG
>NW_006773476.1:1340682-1343057 GCF_000442215.2 Lipotes vexillifer | reverse complement strand
AAAGAGTGTAAATAAAAAAGAAGAGGTTGTAAACGCATGAGGCAGAGAAAATAACTGAAGGATCAAGATTACTATTATGAAGAAGATAGGAAGGGATAAAAACAAGACCAAAGGAAGAGGCAATAAACAGAAAGATCACCTCTTCTTCTGAGATTGGAGGGAATGATTTGATGGCAGCTACAGCTATAAATAAACTTATAGGATATGGGATCAGGAAATTGTGTAACTTCACTGCCATTTGCCTCAATTTTCTTTATGAAGAAAGAAAAGGTATCTACAGAATGGTGGGCAAGAATATAGAGATTGAAGAGATTTACTTTAAGATTCATTCAAATATTTTCCTTGATATTTATCCCAAATGTTTTCATTGAGCAAATGATTTGAGAACCATGTTTCAGGCAAAACTAAGACATACTCCTTGCCTTGGAAGAATTCATTGTATAAATTAATAATAGAACAAGTTCCCTCACATGATATTGTGGCTGCTTGTAATACCAGGGTGCGAAGGATTGTGAAGCTTGACCTCAGCACAATAGGAAGGTGTATCTATCACAAGAAAGGGGAATGCCACATATGTGCCATCCCTTTTACATGTGCAGCAGTTTATTACCTGCAGAGTACTAAAAACACATGCTCGCTTATAATAACCCATGAGGTGAGTAGTTCAGGCATTATCTCAATGTTATTTCAATTTGAATCACTTTTGAAATAACTTACATAAGTGTACATCTTTTGTAAAGTAAGATTTCCTGCTTTGCCCTAAATGTACCTCTTTCTAAGCAAAAGAACCCTCTAGTTCTAGCACTCTTTGTCTTGATTCTACAGATTTTAATCAGACATTTGAATCTCACTCAGTCTTTCCAAACTGAAGAAGTCTCATCATTTGGCTCTCCTGTATACAATCCTTGCACTCCTTCTTATGAATGATTTATACAATAATAAGAATATTGTGATTATAAAAACAAGTACTTATTCATGCATGCATGGGCAGAACTTAGCACTTAATAAATGTAGGCCACTCTAATTGTAAATTTTATTAAAAACTTTTGCTCCCTTGTCTATTGTTTTTCTTTCCAGTGCTCCTTCCTCTTCTTACTCCCCTTTAATCACTGAATTCCTTTGCTGTGGACCTTTCCCGCAGACTTCTGTAAGCAGTACTTTAGTTGTCCACCTTTCCGTGATTTCATTCAGGGTCGGAAGATATCCTGTATTAGATTAGTATGCATCCAAATAACCCCCAAAATAAGCCGCATGATTTCAAAGTGTAGTTATTCTATCTAGTGAGAGTATCATCCTAAGATTTTTGAAATGGTACCTCATAGTACAAAGAAAAGTGTTCAAATTGTGAGAGTCTGGTGGTCTGGATTCTAATTCCTAAATCTACTATTAATTCTGTGTGTACTTGGGCAAGTCACCTAATCAATTCAAGTTCGTTTCATCAATAGCAATACATATTTGAGAGATTGAAGGGGTTTAGAATGTGTCAAGATAGTGTCTAAAATTGGGCACAAAAATCCTAGACTTATATATAACCTAGACATGGAGAACTGAATAAAATATATTCAATTGTTCCTCTTTGATTCATCCTCCAAATAACTCAGAATTGAGAGTCAACTGGATTCTAATTTGAGTTCTACTATTAATTATCTGTGGTTTCTTGAAGAATCAAAAGCTCTCTGGGTCACAACTTTATCATGTGAATATTACAGAAAATGGAAGGAAACAGCACAGGAAAAGTTAAAGGAATTACCGGGAGGAAATCTCAGAAGAGGACAAGTAAATAAGCTGAATCAGCTCACTGCCCAAGACTTACTGATACTATGAAATTCTCAAAAGACTGATGGCAACTTAACAAATCGGCATCGTTATTTTATACCTAGAATTGTTAATGGAACCAGATGTTTATATGAGCCTGAGCATGTTCAGTGAATTATCTTTCTAGAGGCACACTATTAAGGGAGTAAAAATCTAATCAGAAGCCTGTTTGAGAATGTGTGGTTAGCTGGATGATTTGAATATTTGGTGGCAGTGAAGTAAGACAGCCTGATGTGCTCTGTCTACAAAAGGCAAATGTTTACTATGGTTAATACCTTTCTTTAAGTCTTGCTCGGTCCTAGGAACCAACGTTTCTGTAAGGTGACTTCATTTTTATTCTCCGGTCCATAATGTGTTTTTTTCTTATCATATCTCTCAGAGGGCAACCTGATTTCCAAATTCTTGGAAAGCACCACACTGTTTCTACCCTTTATTACAGGGATATTAAAACCTGCCCTCACAGAATTGCTGTAATTTTCATGTAAGGTAATGTATTTTGTACATTTTGTACACTGTTATAATAATGTTATGTATTTTGTTATTTGGTACTGAAGGAAAAC